>NC_082711.1:89099425-89300047 GCF_030144855.1 Hypanus sabinus
AAATACATTATCACCCAGATCATTGATATTGATGAAGAAGAACAACAGACCCAGCACCGATAACTGCGGCACTCCACTAATCACAGACCTCCAGTCAGAGAGGCAACCATCTACTTCCACTCTCTGGTTTCTCTCACAAAGCTAATGTCCAATCCAATTTACTACCTCATCTGGGATGCCAAGCAACTGAACCTTCTTGACCAACTTCCCATGCAGGACCTTGTCAAATGCCTTGCTAAAGTCAATGTAAACAACATCACTGCCTTGCATTCATCAACATTTCTGTAGCTTCCTCGAAACACTATTACTTAGACACGACCCACCATGCATGAAGCCATAATGACTGTCCCTAATCAGTCCATGTCTATCCAAGTACTCATATGTCCAGACCCTTAAAATACCTTTCAATAACTTTCCCACTATTGATGTCAAGCTCACTGGCCTATAATTAACTGGTTTATTTTTAGAGCCTTTCTGAAACAGCAGATCAACATTAGCTATCTTCCAATCTTCTGGTACCTCATGTGTTGCTAAGAGTGATTTAAATATCTCCACTAGGACCCCTTGCCTCCCACAGGGTCTGTGGGAACACCCTGGCAGGCCCTGGGATTTATCCACCCCAATTTGCCTCCTGACAACAAATACCTACTCCTCTGTAATCTGTATAGGGTCCATGAAGTGGTCCCTCATTTCTATGCACTGTGTCTATCTCCTGAGTAATCTTCCCCCTACCTCTTTTGGCTCCACATGGATAACCATTCTGATCTTCCAGAGGACCAATTTAGTCCCTTGCAATCCTTCTGTTCTTAAGATTGCTGTAGAATTCCTTAGAATTTACCTTGTCTCCTTCAGCAACCTCATGCCTTCTTTTTAGCCCTCCAGATTTCTTGCATTTCTTATACTCCATAAGCACCTCACTTGTTCCTACCCGCCTATACCTGTGACATACTTCCTTTTTTTCTCAACCATGGCCTGAATATCTCTTGAAAATCAAAGTTCCCTAAACTTGTTACCTTTACCTTTTAGTCTGATAGGCACATACAAGCTTTGTACATTCAAAATTGCACTTTTGAAGGCCTCTCACCTACCAGGTACACCTTTGTCCTAAAATAACCTGTCCCAATCCACACTTGTCATATCCTTTTTGATACTATCAAAATTGTCCTTATCCCAATGCTGTTTTCTCACTTCTACAGACTGCGTCCATCTCCTGAATAAATACAGTTGCAAAAATCCACTTAAGATCTCTCTCATCGATTTCAGTTCCATGCATGGATTACCATATAGAGGACCAATTTTGTCCCTTGCAATCATACTGAGAATCGGATTTAATAACACTGGCATATGTCATGAAATTTGTTAACTTTATGGCAGCACTACAATGAAATGCATGATAAATAAATGTACAGAAAATATAGAGTTACTTTTAATAAATAAATAAATAAATAAATATCCATTAAACAGTAAGTTAAAATAAGTATTTCAGAAAAACTGAAATAAAAAAGTAGTGAGGTAGTGTTCATGGGTTCAATGTCTATTTAGAAATAAGATGGCAGAGGGGATGATGTTGTTCCTCAATCATTTTGCTCTTAACATATCTGTAGAATCCCTTGGAATTCTCCTTCACCTTGTCCTCTAGAGCAACCTCATGCCTTCTTGTAGCCCTCCTGATTCTTTAAGTGTTCTCTTGCATTTCATATACACCATAAGTACATCATTTGTTACTACCTGTTTACACCTGCTATGCACCTTCTTTTTCTTAACCAAGGCCTCAATATCTCTTGAAAACTAAGGTTCCCTAAACCTATTATCTTTACCTTTCCTTCTGATGAGCACAAGCAAGCTTAGTACAGTCAAAATTTCACTTTTGAAGGCCCCCCATTTACCTTTGCCAGAAACAGCATGTCCCAGTCCACACTTGCCATATCCTTTCTGATACCATCAAAATTGACCAAGGGTCTTGGCCTGAAACACTGACTATTTACTCTTTTCCATAGATGCTAAAAGGCTTGATGAGTTGCTCCAGCATTTTGTGTGTGTTGTGTTGGAGTAGACAGGCCTTTTCCCGAGTGGCAGGCAATGTCTAGTAGTGCTTGTGTGGAAATTACAACAAAGCAATGGTTAAAATAGTGTGCTAACAAAACAGAGCACACTTTGTACAGTATTTCTATAGTTTACTAAGGCAACAGACAAGATGTCAAGCTGACAGAAACAGTGCAGACAGGGTGCAGGCCCTTGAAAGCCCAACTCTCATCCAGCCTTTCTATTCAAGCTTGAAAACCAAGATCACGGAGCCTACAGAGACAAGATAAAGATGTAAACAGAATTCTAGGACAACACTTATTACTTGACGGTTATTTTACTAATTCTCACGTGTGATTGGCCTTCATCACCTAGACTTAATTGGTTATTAACACCTGAAATACATAATATGATTGGTTCGTAAATATGCAAATAATGGGATTCAGAAGTGCACAAAGTTTCAATTCGATCCGTATTTGTATACAAGCACTCAATTTCTGTATAAAAATAGTATTTCATTGTTTAAACTTCAGAACAGTTTGGTGATAGGGCCATTTTGCACAAGTAAATAAAGTGAGACTGAGACACGAGTGTAAGTTGTCAGGGTCCAGTCAACCAGAGATGACATTTGGGTCCCAGCTGTTCACAATATTACACTCTGAAGCCAAAATGTTCCCATCCAAAACGAGGAATCACAGCTGCAGGATGCAGGGTATACAATTTATTTATTTAGAGATTCTGCACGGAACAGCCCCTTCCGGCCCAAAGAGCGCACAGTCTAGAAACACACCTATTAACACCAGCCTAATTACAGGACAATTTACAATGACCAATTAACTTCCTAACTGGCATGTCTTTGGAAAGTGGGAGGAAAGTGGAGCACCCAGAGGAACATACAAACATCCTCACAGAGGGTTGGCAACAGCACTTGGGTAAATTTGGTCTAGATAATGATGCAAGAGACTGCATATGCTGGAGTCTGGAGCAAAAAACAGATAATGTTACTTATGGATAGTCCATGCAGCCCATTTGCCACCTTCAGCTCCTTTAGCTCGTGATCTTCTTAAATGCCAGCATCTATCATCCACTCTAATTAATAATATCCACAGCAGCAGCAGTCTGTAACCTCACTTCATCAGTTGAAATACACAAACAGGTCTTGAATATTTCTAAATCCATTCAGAATTGATTATTCTCTGATTTATTTTCCAGCCTATAAAACTGAAAACACTGATTAGAATCTACTAACAATCAGAAATTAGGATTGTTTATATTATAGTGTGGTACTTGAAAAGCTTCTTCTGAAAGTTGGCACAAATGGAAAATATTAGTGAATTTAGTGTAATGAGCCAATGGTAAGTGTCAGACCAGACCAAATAATAGTCTCAAAGCACTTGCTTCTCTCTAGCAGTGAAGTGAGACAAAACCTGAACACAGGTTTTGGTTCCAGAAATTTCCATTTAGACTTTAAACACACAGCTATGTAAACAAATAATATTTGATGAGAATTTTCTTTTAATTTGCAAGTTGTTTTAAACAAATCTCCAATAGTGCATGTAATCAAGACCAGAAGGCAATCTGAATTAAATTATGATGGAAGATTCAAATCAAAATACTTACTCCATTTGTAATCTATTGCTAAATTCATACAAGCATTGTTCTTTTACTAACCATGTTCATTTTGGGTGTATGTTTGTAATCTTGGTTTAATTTGGTATCCTAAAGCCTCTCTCTTTCTATATTGGAAGGATGAACTGTTTTGATACATTCTTAAATGCAGCAAAATATCTGTATACACAATTAGAATACAATCTGGGCTTCACAGGACAGTATTGGTCATTATATACAGAATGTACCAGTATACAAAATACATCTGTAAACCTATTTCTCAGGATAAAATTGGGTTTGACAGTATAGGTGTGTTCAGTTACCTGGAGAAGTTATTGATCAGCGAATTTGACAATCTATGTGATTTTAGAAAAGAACATAACATTAATAGCTCTGTAAGTTGTTACTTTAAATCAAAACATGTAGGATCACATAATAAAGAACCATGTAGGACCAAATAATCCATGAATGTAAAACGAAACTTGCAACTTAAAAACTTCAAGTTGTATTACACTTGAATATCTCATTAAAATCAGTCTCCACCAAAAAAATATATTTCAGCAGGTTCCAAGATGGCTTTGGGAAATTGTTACATGTCACTTGTGGGACATGGTTCAGACATTTGCTCTTTGGATTCATGCCATGAAACTTTGTTTATCACAATGTATAAAATCTCTTCTCATAAATTTCTCTGCATCCTAACTTAGCCAAGGAAGGGAATTAACATGTATTTATGAAAAAAAAACAGTAACACTAAGAATAGTTCTTTCTAAACCTTTGGGTTTACTAAATTCAAACAAAGACAAATAAGTAAAGAATATAAAGAAACGGGGACTTCATAGGTTATGCATGAAATCCACCAGCCGCATTTTGGATATCACTCCGATTAAATTCATCTGTTTAGAAAGTTGTCCATCCCATTAGGTGAAGTTTATTGAAAAAAAATCTAAGATTTAAAATTTAAATTTCATCTTATTACTGGAATAATTTATGAAACTATTATTAATAATGTACTACCTATTCATAAGCAAATATTTTCTGTAAAAATCCATGTCATGTGGTGGGTCAGTGGCTGCATCTCTTCCTGGCACCCTGGGCAGTGTCATATGCTGGCATCTGTGGGCTGTAAACATCTCATGATTCTAATTTACAGTAAATTATTAAACTTTATGAAGTAGTGATAACATTAATAACAAAGTTATGAGTTATTCAACAGCATGAAAAGGCAATGTTATTGCTCAATATTATTTTGAGTGTTAGTGTTTTCATTAATTTAAAACCTTTATGCAGTGCAATTGTCATTTGTACCATATTGGCATTGTAATGTTGCAACTTGAGTCACTGGGGGATGCTGACAGCTGTGGCAGGGCTTGAATGCAAAGTGAAACCAAGTGACATAATTGACACCAAGGTTTTGCTCCTATCAAAACATGGAGGAGCCTTCACAAACTCCCACAGACATGGATGACCGTGTGACTTCAGTCTCTGAGACTGACATAAGAACATCCTTCAGGAGGGTGAACCCATGGAAAGTTTCTGGTGGAGATGGGGTCCTTGACTGAGTATAAAGACGTGTGCTGGTCAACTAGCTGGATTGTCAATGAGATCTTAACCTCTCGCTTCGGCAGTGTGAGGTACCCACCTATTTCAAGCAGGCTTCCCTTATACAGGTGCCTAAGAAGAACTTGGTAACCTGCCTCAGTAACATTTATATTCACTGTGATTAAGTGCTTTGAGAGATTGGTGATGAAACATATCAACTCCTCCAGGAAGAAGCTACTTGTTGGCTTTGCTCCAATTTGCCTAACAGTACAATAAGACCACAGGAGATGCCATTTCATTCGCTCTTGACTCAACCCAAGAACATATGGATAGCAAAGATGTGCACGTCAGGGTGTGCTTCATCGACTACACTTGGCTATCAACATTATTACCCCCCCCCCCCAAAACTAATCAACAAGCTTCAAGACCTTGGCCTCAATACCCCCTTGTACAATTGGATCCTCAATTTCCTCACTTCCAGACCCCAGGCAGTTTGGATTGGAAACAATATCTCCTCCACAATCTCCATCAGCACAGGTGCACCACAAGATTGTGTGAACCTCCTACTCTACTCACTTTATAATTATGACTATGAGGCTAAACACAGTGCCAATGCCATACTTAAGTTTGCTGACAACACCACCATAGTTGGCCGAATCAAGATATAGGCGAGAAACTGAAAATCTGGCTGAGTGCTGCCACGACCGCTCACTCAATGTTAGCAAGACCAAAGAGCTGATTGTTGACTTCAGGAGGATGAAAGTGGTGGTCCATGAGGGGGATCCAAAGGTGGACAAAGTCAGCAACATTAAATTCCTTGGTATAATCATTTCAGAGGGTCTGTCATGGACCCTGCATCTAAATGCAAATACGAAGATAGTAGACAGCACCTTTACTAACTTAGATGTTTGCAAAGATTCAGCACGACATTTAAAACTTTGCCGTCGATGTCTGGTGGAAAGTATAATGACTGATTGCATCTCAGCCTGCTATGGAAACACAATGCCCTTGAATGGAAAATCCTACAAAAAATAGTGGATACTATGGACCCATCGTAGGTAAAACCCTCCCCACCACTGAGCACATCTACATGGAGCGGTCTCACAGGAAAGCAGCATCCATCATCATGGGCACCCAACATCCAGACCATGCTTTCTACTTGCTGCTGCCATCAGGAAGAAGGTACAGGAGTCTCAGAATCTCTGCCACCAGGTTCAGGAACAGTTATTACCCCTCAACCATCAGAATCTTGAACAAGAGGGGATAATTTGACTCGCCCATCACTAAACTGTTCTCACAACCCATGGATTCACTTCAACTCTTCAACTCATGTTCTCAATACATATTGCATATTTTTTTTTCTCCTTTGTAGTTGCACAGTTTGTTGTCCTTTGCACATTGGTTATTTGTCCATCGTGTTGGGTGCGTTCTTTCATTGAATCTATTGTTTCTTGCACTTACTGCATAAGCCCACATAAATAGAAAACAAATCTCAGGGTTGTATATGGTGACATATATGCATTTTGATAATAAATTTACTTTCTATTTTTGTACTTTGTAATATATGTGGATATTACTCCTATTTACAAATGAGAGATTACAAAATGAGGAAACATCAGAGTACTTTATAAAAAAGTAATACAGTCATACAAAGCATGGAGTAAAATAGATTTTGATTGTTACAAAGTGGTAAATTTGTATCATAGCCAGGAATAAAAATTAACTTCAGAAAAAGTGGGTCTTTGAATAAGATTCAGCTTCCTATTGCATATCTGATCAATTTTCTATATTTTAATGTTCGTCCATAAAAACATATTGGTGAAAATAGCTACTTAAGCTATGAATGTACAGTATCCATTGAAGTTGGATTGAATGCCAGACATTCTAAAACATTGTTATAATGATCGTTAAAGACAGAAACATTAACAGACGTGCCAACTGAATAGAGATAGCAATAATAACTGATCATTAGCTCAGTAATGAACATCCAGTGTTGGATGTCAAACTCCTTCACAGTTTTTATTAACTTCAAGTCCTGATTAGTAATTGATGCACCATCAATAACTCTCGGAGACGTGAGTTAGCTGGAAGAAAGCACCGTCAGCAGCAAGAGATCACCACACAACATCCTGGAGACTGAGGGAGGAGCAGTGCCTCCAATCGCCTTTATACAGGGGTATGTGGGAGGAGCCACAGGAGCAGTCAGCAGGGGGGGCATGTCCAGACAGGTATATGTAGTTCACCACAGTAATGATATGCGATTTTACTTGTAGAATACTAGGTAGGAATACATTACAATTTCTCCAGGGTTCTGTTTCGGATTTGGATCCTTGCCATTAAACCAGCCAAAATACACGATGCTGTTTAGCCCAGTCATGTTTACCTGAATAAAAGGGATCAAAATCAAGTTGGTAACAGTTCAACAGAATGAATATGCTTTACACTTCAACCTCTTCAACCCAATTTGTACCTGCTGTTTTTATATGATGCACCAAAGATCTGTAGACTTTCTGCCAACCCCAATTTTTCAGTTATGCTTTCAAACAATTCACTACAAAGCCCTCTGTGGAAAAGTCGTACAGAGGTCCCCCAAATAACCAATTGCAATGGGGACATAGCAACACAGGAAATTATTATGTCTGAATGCGAAATATGTAGTATTATTGGTCTGATAATAAAGATTGGCGATGACCTCACAGCAGATCTTATTGCATCAGTGTGTCAACTCCTACTCAAGATGTCTTCAGCCTTTCAGTGAGAAAACTATTTACTGCTAAATTATCTGCACCTCTGTGTTGGGAATTCATGCTAATCAAACTTATCTGTTCTAGGAGCAGCTTTTAGAAAGACAGACATTCAACTAATTTTCAATGTTGTATCATTTTTTTCCTGTGGATCTCTCAAAAGACCAAGCATCCTTTTAAATTTTTTCCATTTATTTCACACAGTGGGTAATTTAGTCCCCGCTATGGTAAAAGAGCTACCAAAGCATTTTGATAACAACTGAAATAAAATATATTCAGAATCATGATATTTCAATATTTCTCTCTTATGTCATTAATAATTGATATTCAACTGTTTTATTTTCCACCTACTAACTTTTCCTTTATGCATTCATTTTGAGAAATGAGTCATATTTGTATGATATTCATCCACTTATTTTTACTACACCAAAGGAAAAATAATTCTGATGAAAGATCAACCTGAAATATTAACTTTAGTTTTCTATGATAATCTGATCTGCAGAGTTTTTCTACAGCATTTGCTGTTTTATATTACATTTAATATGCCAATGTCTGTATACTTCCTACATGCAAGACATGACAATAATTTAAATTCAATTCCTTCAATCCAGAAATCTGTATTTGTTATTGTGCTAGATTCTCTACACGGGAAGACATAGATTAAGTTTATCACTTTGTATGGCAAAGAAATGGGTCCCTCTTTGTCCATGGTAACTGTGATGCCCACCTACAGCACACTAATCCTATTTGCCTACACTAATACTGTTTGCCTACACTGAGCCCATAACCCTCTCCTCCTTTTCTATCTGAGTACACATCCAAATGCCTTTTAAATATTGAGTGGAAATTACCAGATCCCCTGACAGCTTGTACTAGATAACCACCAACCTCTATGAAAACTGTATTGCTTTACATTTCTCTCCTGCCTCCTATGCTATCTAGATCTAGACCCCTGCCCTAAGGAAAGATTTTGACTGTCTATCCTATTTGCATATAAATATCATATCACAGTATAAATCCCTATATGATCACTGCTTAGTTTCCTGTAGTCTAGTAAGAATAACCAGCCTATCTATTCCCTTATAACAACAGTCCTTGTGTGAATTTCTTCTGCACTCTCTATCATTACATCTTTCCCGTAGTTTGCTGACCAGACTGAACTTAAGGGTGGTGTTACAGATATTTTGTACAGTGAAGATATGACATCCCAGTGTTTTACTTGTCTCAGCTTATGCTTTCTTTACTAACCCATCCAGCTGTGTTATCATTTTCCAGAGGTTCTCGAAGGTCCCTCAGTATATCATTGGTTCTCTGGTTTCTGCCATTTATTCTGTATGGTTGATCTGCTTCAGTTGCTTGATGAGGATTTCCTTTTTGTCCAGATATGATACTGACACTCCAAGGCTATCACCATTAGAACTCACTCTGCATTCCCCTCCTGCACAGTGGCAATAAAATGGAACAAGATATACAGACAGCTATCTGGAAACAGTCCTGACTTTAGAGTAACTTCTAATTTATATAGTAGCATCAGCATGTTGTACTTTATCTTAGAAATTCAGAGCCAATTTTCAAAGGCAATGTAAGCTGTGTTTATGTTACTGTACTGCTTGCTCAGCACCACTGACTAGGTAAATTTCCAGACACAATTTCTCCCATTTATATCCTGGAGCTTTTAATCTGAAAGCTGACATTAGTAACTTCAAACATACTACCTAACTTCTCTGGATTTCCTTTGGCCATTTATGTTTTCATTTTTCTACATATTTTCTCTTACTGTCTGCAATTTGCTCTTTGTTGCCCAAAGGAAAAATAACTTAAGGTCTCGATTCTCCATATTTGGGAAAAAGAGTGCAGGTTGACCAAAGACACAGACCTGTATATCAGCATTTATAGGGGAAGCAATGTGTAAATTTCCAAACAATGCTCCTTTCTTTAACCTGCAGTACACACTACAGCAGCATTCTGTAAGATATTGAAGGACTACAATTGCCCATTGAAGTGCAACTAAGCAGTGATGATAAAAGTTGCCTAATTATTTACAATGAGACAATGAGTTATGAGAGCAGCTGATTGGCAAATTTGGCCCAACTTTTTTCAGTACACCTTTTACATGACCTTAAAGCCTTTAACATCAAAAGCTGCAGTAATCCATAGCCTCACATACAATCAAATTAGCATACATGTATAACTTGCCCAGAAAAATTGAGTACCCAGCTGCTTTTCTATTTTTGCTGCATGTTAAAGCTGCAAAGACCTTTCAAAGTTTGTGAATATGAAACTAAAATATAAACCTAAAACAAGTTAAACCTTGATTATAGACATTACTAGAAACAGAAGTTTATTAAAATGTAAGTTGCATTCATAGCCTTCTTACAATTGTAAAATCTCCATTGAAATGAGTGGGCTTGTGGTTCTATTGGCAGATACAACTTATTACAGAACTTGAGAGTAGATCCTCAGCATAAGTGTAGTTCATATGAGTTCTTGACACTTTCCTGCTTTGCTCTGGTGTTTTGAACTCTATAGCAGCTAAGTGGTGAAATACTATGAGGAACATGAAGAACCTCTGACAAAAATTCAGAACTAGCTTTTATGATTGTTTTCAGTAAGTTCTCAACTCAGTTCCTCAGAGTTGAGGATGATTTACTTCCATTTCTTTGGATTCTGGGGTGACCTCGTCAATCTCCTCGATGAATTGAATTATGAATCTACAAAGGGAAGTCCATTAACAGCAGTTGTTAAATTCCCCTCAAGAGTTATCTTTTGAATCTTAAAGAAACAAAATGTTTTTAGTGTTTAAAAAATCTCTGACCAATTACTGTTGATTAACATTGTATAAATTTATACCTCTCCAATACATTCAGCTGTGATTTGAGCGGATGTGAATTGAACTGAAACTCAGTGAAATCACTAAAACAACGTTTCTCTTTGATCTTCACACATGCATGTGCATCTGAGTTCTGTTGTTGTTCCTTTCCACACCTTGTGGCACATCAGACAGCAACCTTGCCATTTCTTCAGCATTTTTGTCTGTTTTTACAATGCTGAGTTGCTAGCTTGATGCTCATTCCAATACAGATGGAAAATGTGCAAGGAGCCAGCCACATTCAAAGCCGGGACCTCTCACCTTGAAGTCCAGTGTGGATGCCACAACACTGGCTGACTGCATATGGGTAATGGGTAGGTATTTATTCAAGCACAAGAACAGTGAAGACCTTCCCTCCCCACTTTGTGTGGCAGATTGTAAGCAAGCTGTTACTTTAGGTTTATTGGCTTGTTGGGACACGTAGGAGGCCATTCAACTCACCAAATCTGTGCCAACTCTGGCATAATAGTTCTGTCAGCATACAGAAAAGCTCTAATTGTGCTGATTGGGACCTGTACATAGAGGTATAACATGCACTCAGTGGCCAACTTACTAGATACGGAGTAGGACTGGGTGTGGTCTTCTGCTGCTATAGCCCATCCACTTCGAGGTTTAATGTGCTGTGCATACACAGATGTTCTTCTGCACACCACTGTTGTAATATATGGTTATTTGAGTTACTGTCACTTTCCTGTCAGCTTGAAACAGTCTAGCCATTCTCCTCTGATCTCTCTCATTAACAAGATGTTTTCACCCACAGAATTGCCACTCACTGAATTCTGTTTTGCCTTTCATACCATTTTCTGTAAACTCTAGACTGTTGTGTATGAAAATCCCAGATCAGCAGTTCCTGAGATACTCAAACCACCCCCATGGAGCATTAACAATCATTCCACTGTCACTTAGATCACTTCTCCCCCCCACCCCCATTATGCTGTTTGTTCTAAACAGCAACTGAACCAATTGACTAAGTCAGCAGGCTTTTATACACTGACTAGTTGCCACATGATTGGCTGTGTTGATACTTGCATAAACGAGCAGGTGTACCTAATGAAGTGGCCACTGAGTGTAATCTGGTCATTTGTCTAAAGTTCAAGTTTAATTGTCTTTCAACCATACACGAATACCCTTTCCAACGATGACGTTTGTCTGTGAAGCTCATTAATTGTGCGTTCTGAGGGGGTTTTGCAGTCCAATTCGAGAAAGGCATGAGCGTTGACCGTGAGGGCAGGTAAATCATCCGGCCGCTGTAGAAGCAACTGTTGTGGCTATTTTTCTCCTCTCTTGAGCGGTGACCAGATCTGCATGGAAACTATTCTTGAACTTGTTGGAGGCTCGACTTACCAGGGCACGCCATCCAGTCCAGTCCTGAGTGCTCTGCTCAAGCTGCTTAGGTGAGAAGTTGGCTTTCACACAGACCTTAAAGCTCTCGTCCCCTGACTCTTCTTCCTTGTGACAGCTCTCTGTATAGCAACTGCTAGGGTATTCTGCAATCCTCCATGTGTATAACATGCCCTGTCCAGTGACGCTGGGCTTGCAGGATCATTGTGCTATCTACTCTTTTGAGGACTTCCAGGTTGGTGACACGGTCCTGCCAATGGATGCCCAGGATTGATCTCAGGCTACATGTATGGAAGGATGGAAGGGTTCCAGCATTTCAAGGTACCTTCTGTATATGGTCCAGGTTTCACAGCTATATAATCAACTGCTATGTACACCTTGAGTTTCGTGGCTTTTTAGGTGTTATGCTGGTTTAGTACACGTGAATGCAAGCCCCCGAGGGCTTGACCGGCCTTGTCTAATTTCTTTGTCTAGGGAGCCATTGTTAGAAATAACACTTCCAAGGTATTTGAATTCCACTGGTCTAAGCTGTGTGCCATTGGTGCAAATGGATGGGGCAGGAGCGGCAGACTTTGGACCGGGTGGGAACAGGACTTCTGTCTTTTGTAGGCTGACAGTAAGGCCAAGAAGTTGCTCCTGCAAACCTATCAACAAGCAGCTGAAGATCGGCTTCTGTGTGGGCCATAAGTGTACAATCATCAGCATATAGGGCTTCTTGAATGAGATTTCTGATTATTTTCATATGGATCCTCAAACGAAATGAGTCAAAAAATGATCCATCCATCCTGCACCTTATATAAAATCCCACATTGTATGGTACCAAATGCGTGGAGAAGTACGCACGTTGGGAACAGATTAAACAGTAAAGGCCCATGCATCACACCACTTGAAATACTGAATGGCTTCAAAATCTTCCATTTGACAGAACAAGGCCACTCGTGTCATTGTGGAAGAGATGGATGAGATTGACAACTCTGTGCAGGCACCCAAGATTTGACAGCATTCACCATAGGGACTTCCTGTCGACCATATCGAAGTCTTTGGTTGGATCCTCGAAGATGATAAGTAGTTGCAAATTCAGTTCAATACACTTTTCTTGAATCTGGTGAATGGTGAAAACCATGTTGATAATACTATGGCCTGCTCGAAAGCCACATTGTGCTTCAGAAAGGCTCGCCTTTGGTATGTTGATGATCAAGCGGTTAAGATAGTGCGAGCTAAGATTTCTCCCCCAACAGACAGGAGAGATATGTCCCTGTAGTTGTCGTACTGAGCTCTGCTACCTTTGCCCTTGAACAGTGGAACAATTATGGTGTCCCTAAAGTCCTCAGACATGCTTTCTTCCACTCATGTAGTCAGCAGGATGTCATGAAATGTTGTGAGTGCTGGTGGGCCTGATGACTTAGGGCTTGTGCAGGGCTTTACTTATTTATTTAATTATTTATGGTTTTATATTGCTATATTTCTTCACTGTTCTTGGTTGGTGCAGCTGTAATGAAACCCAATTTCCCGCGGGACCAATAAAGTATGTCTGTCTCTCTGTCTGATAAGAGGGTGATTTGGATTGCATGGTCCATAGACTGCTTCGATGACCCTGCAGTACATCTTCCAGAGTTTTGTGTCAGCATAGGACTGAATTTATTCCGCTCTTCTCTCCCACCATGCATCCTGCATTCTGTGCTTGTCTCTGGAGGTGCTTAAGCTGATCGTGTTTCGAAATACAGGACAAGTCATTCTGCCATGGATACAGCCAAACAAAACAGTGTTACTCTAGGGTCGAGGTGCAAAACACAATACCAACAGTCTTACACAGCACAAAGCACACAAACGCATATAAGACATCAGTAACATAGTCACACAAAAACATTACAGTCCAAGTCCCTGAATCCATGAGTTTTGCAACAGTCTGCAGTCGAACACAATACATCCTATTTTCTGTCAAGTGAACACTGGGGGGGGGGGGGGCAGCGCCAACCCCAACATGTATGCCACAGCACCTCTGGCTCTTCAACAGAGCACACCAACTTGGGTGCCGCCCCACTGGGTGGCCACAAATGGGCAGCATCCATGACTAGAGACCTGGTCCTCACCACAACCGCAACTACGCAGCTCAACTGCCGGTCGTCAACAAATCAATGTATTGGATTTGCCATCACGAGAAGTGACCACGACGATGATTCCTTGATAGACTGCATACCACTTTCATGCACCTGCGCCTTACAACACAGGCAGCAGCAATTTCCACACCAAGTCCAACTCCTTCAGTATTTTACATTTCCAGGGTCTTGCCATTGCAAGAAAAATGTCGAGGACAATTACTTGTTGTTAAGAATGCACATGGTCTTTGCACAACTCTAATGCCTTTCTGTAGCAGGTAGCTACATGGTCTGCACCAAGTCCAGCTCCTTCGCCAATGAGCAACTTGCTGATGGGGCAGACCTGTAGTACTTGAAGTTCTTAATGTCCAACAGGGTCTTGTGATTGTAAAAGAAAGTTTAAAATAAACAAAATAACACCTCTGGTTGGCCTCATTAAAGCTGATGCATCCGAGCACACCACCATCTTACTGGAAGATAAATTAGAAGAAACCGGCCAGGAATGTCATCAAAAACTTTGTCATCTCAGTCTTGGAAGAATTCTGGATTTACATCATTCATAAGCACCCAGAATTATTAACAGTAAAATAAAATGATTATTGTTTTGTCTAAATTCTTACCTTCCTGTCCTTGAAACTGCAAAATCTCTGTTCAAATGAATAGGCATGGAAATCTTAATCTAGAGCAGAATCCATGAGCTAATTCCCCACAGTAACTGTAATGGAATCTCAGCAAGTTTGTGTTTCCCTGCTGAACTTTCTATGAGCAAACTGGCAGATTTATCTGCAGCAACTTGTCAGCAAGTTTAACTTCTGCAAATTTGGATACTGAGCATCCAAGACCCACAGTTGTTTGCACTTCCAGCTTTAATGCTCGATGTTTGCTGTGAACTGACAGCACTTACCCACAAGATTCAGCCCAATATTTTTCAAACATTATGGAACAGAAAGCAATGAATTGTTACATGTAATAAGTGGTAATAAATTTAAATTAATGCAAAGCCTTTCTTAATCTATTACAGCAGGAAAAGCATTTGGCATTACACAGATTTTAGTCACTGTGTCCCTCAGTTAATTTTTTAACTCACAGTTACAACAAAATTTCAAATCTGAGCAGTACTAACAGATTTCATATCTTGAATATACAGTATATACAGATCCTTTCACATGGTATTTCTATTCATTCTGTCTTTAACTACCAAGTATGATTTAAAGTCCATCTTTTCTCTGTAGAATGGCAACTTTTGACACAATAAACCAGCAATCACGAGTTGTTCATCTTAATGCATGCAGTTGGAACTAAAACTGAAATGCATCTATTACAAAAATGCTTTCAGTTACTTGACATCACTTTCACCCTCACTGCCTACCCAGCAATTTCTTCTATTACAAAGCAGCTAATCCATTTTAAAAGATCTAAAAAGATGCAATGATGTGCCCTAAAACCAGACATAATGCACATAAAGAATTGATTCCAGCAGAATTTTAAAAATTCAATTTATCAATCATTACTTGATACAATTACTCCTAAATGGCACTAATATTCTAATATTACCACCACATATTTTACCAATAGCCGTTGATAAAATAAAACTTATAATTTAATGCAAATGTAAAGAGCTTATAGAAAAAAAACCTTTGTTACTTGAATATGAACAGGATGGTATATGATTACATGAAACATTTACTTTATGCTTTTCGAAATTTGCTTTACAGTTCGGAGTTAGTTTCCACGTATACAGCACGTTTCTTCATTCTCTGAAATGCAGATCTAACACTTCATGAGGTACGTACACTTGAATATACAGAAGTGTTAAAGTTCCACTAAAGAACACTGAGATCTGTACTAAATTTAGTAATTGTCAGTCAATCATAGTGAAAAATATTCAAAGATAGGTAAAATCACAGAAATGCGTTATCATATGAACAGGGATTGATTAGGGATAGTCAGTCGGCATAGCTTTGTGCATGGTAGGTCGTGTCTAACCAAACATATGGAGTTTTTTGAGGATGTTACTAGGAAAGTTGATGAAGGCAAAGCAGTAGATGTTGTCTACATAGACTTCAGCAAGAAATTCGATAAGGTCCTGCATGGGAGGTTGGTCAAGAAGGTTCAGTTGCTTGGCATTCAAGGTAGTAAATTGGATTAGATTGGCTTTGTGAGAGAAGTCAGAGAGTGGTAGTATATGGTTGCCTGTCTAACTGGAGGTCTGTGACTAGTGGAGTGCTGCAAGGATCAGTGCTGGGTCTGTTTGTCATCTATATCAATGATTTGGATGATAGTGTGGTAAACTGGATAAGCAAATTTACAGATGATTGGGGGTGTAGTGGACAGTGAGAAAGACTACCATAGCTTGCAGCAGGATCTGACAAGCTGGAAAAAGGGTCTGAAAAATGGCAGATAGAATTTAATGCAGTCGAGTGTGAGGTATTGCACTTTGGTAGCACCAACCAGGTTAGATCTAACACAGTGAGCGATAGGGCACTGAGGAATGCAGTAGAACAAAAGGATCTGGGAACAGAGGTCCATTAATTCATGGAAAGCGGTTAGATAGGGTCAGAAAGAACACTTTTGGCACATTGCCCTTAATAGATCAAAGTATTGAGCATAGGAGTTGGGATGCTATGTTGAAGTTGTGTAAGATGTTTGGAGTATTGGTCACCTACCTTAAGGAAATAAGATTGAAAGAATACAGAGAAAATTTACAAAGATGTTGCCAGGATTGGAGTAACTAAAGAAAGAGAGAATAGGTTAGAACTTTATTCCTTGGAACATAGAAGATTAAGGGGAGATTTGGTAGAGATATACAAAGTTATGGCGGGTATAGGCAGGGTAAATGTTAGCAGGCTTTATCCACTGAGATTGGGTGAGACTGCAACTAAAGGTAATTGGTTAAGGTGAAAAGCTAAATACTTAAGGGGAACACAAGGTGAAACTTCTTTACTCAGAGAGTGGTGAGAGTGGGCCAGTGCAAGTGGTAGATGCTATTTTGATTTCAAGGTTGCAGAGAAGTTTGGAGAGGTAAATGGGGAATGGAGGTCTACGGTCTGGGTGATGGTCAATGGGACTAGGCTATGTAGATATTTCAGCACTGACTAGATGGGCTGAAGCGCCTGTTTCTTTGCTGTATTTCCCAAGACTCTATATTTTAATAATAATGAGGGAATAGAGAACAATAATTACCACTTCCAATTATAAGAAAAAAAACTATTTTAATAAAAACAATGAAAAGATTCAATAAAATTTCAAAGATGATGCAAGATCATATAAGGTAATATTTGTGTCCTGTAAAGCTGAGTAGTCCAATAGGGCTATGGTTAGGAACACAATCATCTACATTTTCTCCAAGTTGCACACCATTCTAAGTCAGAAATACATCACCATTATTGCTGGGTCTAAATCCTGAAACTCTCTACCCAATAACACTGTGGTATATCTTCACCAGCAGAACTGTCACTGTTCATGAAGGCAGGTCACCAGACCTTCTCCAAGGCAATAATTGCTGGACTTGACAGTAATACCCTGATTCAGAAAATCTAATAAAAATTTTAGCAAGAGCTCCACTTCTGGTGTTAAGAAGAAGGGTATTACTGAGGTAGTTGAACACTGCTGCATCTAAAACTCTACCCTGAGCAGACTTATAGATGCCACAACCACTAACACTTTACTCCATGCAAGGTCATCTCCATACATTGTAATATTTTCCTTTGATGTCCACAGAGGTCCTTGATGGTAAGAGCTCAGCAATCTGAGTCATTAACACAATTTCTCCATGTTACATCCATGCCATTGAAATTTGACTCCTTGTTTTTATTTCAGAATCTAGCTGCTGCTTCCCGATATGCTTGGTGAACACTCAGTTCTTTGTTGGTGGAGGACCTTGACCATCAATGCCTACCAAGTCAAATTACAAATTTACAGAGTGGCTGCTTGTCCCAGGCATGCTGATTCCAGTAGGGCTTCAACTTCTGGTCAGAAATGGCCTTTTCTTTGAGAACTGGGGGCTGATTTTAATCATTGGTGAGCAGGATAGGTGCTAGCCACTCCTTGAAAATGGAACTTACTTTATGCACCAAAGAAATATATGGCACATTTGTACTGGCAGATGGCCAGTACATCCTGCACTGGAACAAATAGGAGTGTATTAATCATGCATGATTATTTCACCACCTATTTTCCACCCATGCCCAATTAAGGCACACTCTTAAGATTAAATGTTACACAGATTAGGCACTGTATACGAACTTATGAAATTTAGACATTGCAGGCACATATTATTAATTTTGCTACTGAATTCAGAAACAATTTGCATCAACAGAATTCACAAGAGTATCTGTTGTGAATTTGTTTTCTACACAAATCCCTTCTTTAATATGTTGCCTCCATTGTTACTGGATAGCACTAGATTTGCTGAGTGCCTGTAAACGTTATATATAAAAATAGTCTTGAACTGTACTCTATTCCAGTGAGAATAGCCTGGCAGATGCAAGAGTCCAAGTGGCATAACCTGAAGCAATTACTTACTCACATTTTGAATTGAAATCTAAACTGCAAACAATGACAATGTTTTATGGTGTAAAGATGAACGTATAATGACTGTTTCCTTAAAGACACAACACAGTCAGAGGAGTACGATCTTTACTTTAGAAATAACAATGTGGTCCTACAGGGTCTAAAAGTGCAACAATAATATGCAATCCATATTTTATAGACATTATATCCACTGAGGAAACTTGAGATACAAAATTAGCAAAGTAATTTAAAATCCTGAAGGAACTATAACAGAACATCTTTTCAGTTGGTGTGTTTGGTGAAAACACAAGACTAATCAATATTTTATTGTAGTTGTTTTGCTATGTTGCTGGAAGGCAACTGTTTAATAAGGGAACAGCGCAAGGTAATAGTTACATTGCTTCAGGACAGGAACATGTAATAAAAGTAACACTGCTTGAAATCCAAAGCTACACACATAAAATGCCAGAGGAACTCAGCAGGCCAGGCAGCATCTACAGAAAAGAGTACAGTCGACATTTTGGGCCAAGATCCTTCATCAGAACCGGAAAGCAAGGGGAGAAGTCAGAGTAAGAAGGTGGGGGTGGGGGGAAGGAAGAACTATAAGGTGATAGGTTATAGGTGAAAGCAGGAGAAGGGGAGGGGGTGAAGTGCTGAGAGGTTGATTGGTGAAAGAGATAAAGGGCTTGAGAAGGGGGAATCTGAAAGGAGAGGACAGAAGACCATTGAAGAAAGGGAAGGGGGAGGAGCACCAGTGGGAGGTGGTGGGTAGGCAAGATAAGGTGAGAGATGGAAACAAGAATGGGGAATGGTGAAGACAGGCAACTACTGGAAGTTTGAGAAATCGATGTTCATGCCATCAGATTGGAGACTACTCAGAATGAATATAAGGTGTTGCTCTTCTAAGCTGAATGTGGCCTCATCCTGGCAGTACGGAAGGCCATGGACCGAGTTGGAATGAGAATGGGAAGTAGAATTGAAATGGGTAGCCACTGGGAGATGCTGCTTTTTGTTGTGGCCAGAGCGAAGGTGGTTGATGAAGTAGTTTCCCAATCTCCGTCAGGTCTCACTGCTACACAGGAGGCCACACTGGGAGCACCATATACAGTATATGACCCCAAAAGATTCACAGATGAAGTGTTGCCTCACCTGGAAGAACTGTTTAGGGCCCTGAATGGTAGTGAGGGAGGAGGTGTGGCACCTGTTCTGCTTGCAAGAATAAGTACCAGGAGGGAGTCGTGTAGGCAGCAATCCCATCAGAAAGTGGAAAGTGGGGGCTGGAGAGGGAAAGTGGCCTCCTTTACTCTCACCATGAGGTTACACACAGCTCAGAGGAGCAACACCTTGTATTCTGTCTGCCTAGTCTCCTCCTGATAGCATGAAGATCGATTTCTTGAACATCCAGTAGTTGCCCCCACCTCCTCTCCTTCACCATTCCGTGTTCCTGTTTCCCTCTCTCACATAATCTCCTTACCTGCCCATCTCCTCCCTCTGGTGTTCCTCTCCCTTCTCATTCTTCTGTGCTCTTCTGTCCTCTCCTATCAGATTCTCCCTTCTCCAACCCTTTATCTCTTTCACCAATCAACTTCCCAGCTCTTTACTTCACTCCTCCCCCTCCCAGTTTTACCTACCATGTACCACCTTGTACTTCTTCCTCCCCTTCCCCCACCTTCTTATTCTGACTTCTCCCCTTCCTTTCCAGTCCTGATGAAGGGTCTCAGCCTGAAACAGCGACTGTTTACTCTTTTCCATAGATGCTGCCTGGCCTGCTGAGTTCCTCCAGCACTTTGCGTGTGTTGCTTTGGATTTCCAGCACCTGCAGATTTTCTCATACATGTAATAAAATATTTTCAGAATTTATTTACTGAATAAGATATCTTTATTGCATGATAGAGAGTATAATTTATGAAATAAATAGACAAAATAAATAATGGAGAACAGGAACTTTGCGAATCAAAGACATATTTCCCTACATGCTGGATTATGTCCTATCTTGTCTCTGTGCACCCTGATTCAAAAGCAATACAAATCACGGAGTGCATGTGATATGCAGTCTATGATTTTTCACTGTCCAGCGGAATTCTGGCCATTACAAAAGAAGAACATGGCAAGTGGCTTGGCTGTTGCAGAGCACAAAATGATAAAATGCCCATATTTAATCCTCAGTTGCTGTGCTTTCCATTTTCTCTCCTGATTTTCAAGGTGCCAAAGCCTTTTCTCATGGAGGCACAAAAGATTACATGCCGGAACCTGGAGCAACAGTCTGCTGGAGGAACTCGGTGGGCTGAGCAGGATCTGTGGGAGGCTCATCCATCTGTTGCTGCAAACCTACACTTGCAGCATTCTCCTTCAGCATTCTCAGTCCAGACAAGACAGCACTTTTATTTTCACTTTCCAAATAGTTGTCACAATTTTTTCACATTAGTAAATTTTATTCCATTTGCCAGATTTTTACCCATCTATTTAATATCCCTCTTTGTATCTTCCTTATGTCCTCTTATCATATGAGGAGTGTTTCATGGTTCTGGGCCTCTACTCACTGGAATTCATTAGTATGAGGTTAGGATCTCATTGAAATCTATCAAATGTTTAAAGGCCTCGATAGATTGCATGTGGGGATGGTGCTTCCTATGGTATGGAAATCTAGGACCGGGGACACAGCCTCAGCAATGAGTGATGTCCATTCAGAACAGAGATGAGGAGATTTATTTAGCCAGACAGTAGTGAATCCATGGAATTAATTGCCACAGGTGGCCGTGGAGGCCAAGTTATTGGGTATATTTAAGGCAGAGGTTGATAGATTCCTGGTTAGCTGGGGCATGAAGGGAGGAGATTGGAATGGAGAGGGAAATGGATCAGCCACGATGAAATGGTGAGGCAGACTCAATAGGCCAAATGGTCGAACTGCTTCTATATCTCATGGTTTCTTCATGGATTACTTTCCTATACTGTTTATCAAAGGTTATTGCAGAACATAAGATTTTGTGGTACACAAAACTGTCATGAATAGAAAGTTGGCCGATATATATATATATATATATATATATATATATATACACACACACATATACATACATACATATATACTTCATCCACTGGTGCTCCGCTATCCACAGGTTGTCATAAAAATGATTGGCTGCACTCTTCCATATTTGTGATGAAGCAGACACTGAGATGATCAGTAACAGAGGGAAGGTGAGATGGAAAGAAGGTACAGTAGTCTGCTTGGTTATTTCTGACCACTTCAGTGAAAAAGGGATACCCAACACCATCTCTTCTTTTTTTTCTCACTCTACTTTTCTTCATACTCTGAGTTGCTGACAATGTCTAACCCTGCATTATTGCCAGATAATAGAGTGCAAAACAAGAAAACACAAATTTGTGACCAGAGTATGCAGTATACTGTAAATCCCTTTCAGAGTTGTGCAGATGTTGCTTTAAGGGTATTAATAACTTGTTCAATTCAGCATGGCTCTTATTCCATGAGCATTCTTCTCTAGTGTTTAAGTTTTGGAGTAGAATCGTGCCAAATAAATACATTTGGATCTGGCATGGTGATGAAAAACAGAGGGCACAGAAGGATAAAGAGCAACTGCTGCTGTTCGGATATCGAGCACTGACTGCATAATCAGCCTATGGCCACAGACCAATTGGACATTCAAAGAATTAAATCACTTGTACTTTTGTACAATGTGAAATCCTCTTGGGGCTCCTGAAATGCAATGTGAGGGCAGCTGATGACTGTAATCTTTGTGAATTCACATACCTACGTGTTCTGACTGCTATCCTGAAGGGCAGCCTTCATAAACTCCATGATGCAGAAATGTGCTGCAGACTGTGAGATGTTGCTAACATTGCCAGCATCGCCTAAGTAGATATAATTTCTCCTTTAAAAATTTATATCCACAATAATCAATTTGGTTCTGGCTCTGTTCCACTGTTGCAATTGTGGCCACAGGAAGTGGCATATCTCCATTATCATTTGGAGATGTTTCTTTCAGCTTCTCCAAGGGGAAAATTATGGACAATCTAGGAAAGTAAAACATTTCCTGGAACATGATGCAATGGAGGACAAGGAAAATTACCGATCTACATGCTAAATTATTTTCTTAAAAGGAAAATGGCCAAAATGACTTTAATTAATAGAATCATGACTGTATCCTGGTTCAGGTTGTAATAAGGAAAAAGAATCCAATATCAAGTTAATATGTGGATTGTGAAATTGTCCACAATTTTATTATCATGAGCCTGTTATTTTTTAATGCACATGATCAATCTCAATCTGCCTTGTTTAATGAAGCCAAAACATTTTTCTTTAGACTTAAAATTCTAATTTTTTTGATTTATGATGTGAGCTGCAAAAGTTATAGCCTATACATGAATTCCTTATAACTGCAAAACAGAACCCATTTTAACTATCAACCAGAGAAAAGCTGGAACTATCTGAAATAATAAATTTAAACCCAGAAAAGGATCAAAGACAGGACTGCAACTCAATTGGAATATTTGCAATTACTTTCACTTTTACCATTCCCAAACTTGTTTCACCCCTACAATATACTCTTGCACTAACAAAATGGTTGGTTAATTTTTACCTGCTTAGTGACATCACTTATCCATGGTGCTACATCTTGTCCATCGCACCAGCCATTTCTGCCATAGAGCCATGTACCATGTTCATTTGGGACCACACCTTCTGAAACCTTGTTAGCGCAACCAAAATAAGTGCCTGGATGCAAGATATTAGATATTTAGTTTCTGTGCATTGTGTTTTATAAATTAGATTTGTTACAAGTGGTGTGCATTTCATCACAAGTGCCTGCAGAAGAGCTTTAATATGTATTGAAAATGTTAGAGGAAAGAAAGTATGATGCACAATGGTGGAATATTGAATTCAATTTATCTCATTTAGGGATTTTGACAGAGAAAAATCAAGTCCAATCATACAAATACAATTTCCACCATCAATGACACAGACAGATTCATATGAACAAAAAGGCTGGTTGCACTTTTCCTTATTCTAATTTTTCCTTCTTAAATAAATTGAATTTTGAAAACAAATTAAGTCTGTGAGAAAAGGTAAGGGGAAGAAAGAAAAAAATGCACTTCCTAAACATCTTTCTTATCCTCAGGGCATTGCTAAACAGTTTACAGCTATTGAAGTAGTACAACTATTGTAGTATGATCACTGTTGAAGACCTGCTTCAGAGATGAGGAAGCTCATTTGTGCAATGCAACCTTTTATATAAAAACGAATGAGTAATTACTAGATAATGGGCAAATCCCCTATTGCCCTGAACTTACTTGCCTCCTGCCCCTATTCTACACTGTTTGGTCCAGTATGCCCTCAGTGCAATTTCCCAGCAAAAACCTGGCTTCCAGCACTCTGGAGGAGCTGAGTATATAAGAAAGCAGTTAGTGCAGGCCGAAAGATGACTGCACTCACAGATGCACTTTGTCATTTAGTTATTTCCGCTACTCCAAACTCAAAAGATGGCAAAACTGTGTGGTTAATGCAGTTGATTGTTTGTGTTGGTCTTTGATATTTAAAAATTTAATAAAACTTAAGGGCACATTAAGTCATGATTTTTTTAAAAACCGAAAGCACTGTTATTACATTAAAAAAAAACACTCTATTAAGTAAAAACAATTTCAAATAAGAGAAATCCTCACAAAGTTAATGACCATCATCAACATAAACAGTATTAACATTTCAGGGACACTACCAACCAGAAAATAAATGGAACAACAATTATCAACAGTAGGAGAATTTCATGATACTCTTTTATGAGTTGCCTATTTCCTTACTCTTTTAAGCTTCACCATCCATCCAGCTCAAATCAAGAAAGGGATGAACAATCACCACTTCTATCAATTGTTGCATCATGACAGATCAGAATGGTTCTGCTTGCTCAGATGCTCGCTTTTCCATTAGACTTAAAATGCATCCTCCATCACTACAGATAAATATGCTTGATCTACAGGATGCACTGTAGTTTATCATCCAGGTTATCTCAACAGTACCTTACTCACCTGAAGCTCTGAAAAGTACAAAGGATAAGAGCAGCCAATTCAGAGGAAAAATGAGGTTTTCTCCAAATTGCAATGCTATCATTTAGATATAATCTGCCTTTCATTCATCATCACTAGTCAAAGTCCTGAAAATGTAATTGTTCATGACAAAAACCAGATCAGTTTAAGAAACAAGTTCATTGCTACCTTCTCAGGATAAATAGAACTGAACAAATAATGTATCTTCAACACATGAACAAGCAAGATATTTGCATTATTTCAGTGACCTCATACATAAGAATCCCTCACTATTTCAATGGAATATTTATCTAAATCATTTTAAACATTTCCAGTTTACTGCTGTCTCAGAGATGAGGATATTATTGACATGGAAGTAGTAGAACATCAATATGCTGTGCCATCCAAGGTGAGTTTTTTGAAAATTATATGCATACTAAATGTATTCCTATCTTCATTGATGTTGGAAATCCCAGTATTCATCATACTCCATATACAATATAACTACATTCTAGTAACTAATGACTGTCTATGTTTTATCACTAACTTTAGTTATTTTATGAATCCAGTATAAGATATAGCCCAGACAGATTATTAATTATTCCAGATAAAAATGATTTATATAAACTCTTTAAGCATATAGTGATAGGGAAGATAAACTATAACAAATTAAAGAAGGTATTGTTCTAGTTTTAAATTCTAACCATCCTCTGGTAGAGCATGCATTTGAATACTCACTCAAACAGAGACAGAGTGGTACTCTATACTTCCTTTTACACTAAATCTTTGAGGAAATTAAGTGCTTTTTGAGCTTCAACCCAAAGCCAATCCAATTTGCATAGCATTCAACTTCAATGTAAAATTTACATTATTTAAAAGAAAAACGTGTATGCTGCAAGCACTTAAGTTTCTTACCAGCATTGTCAAAAGTTCTTGAATTATTAAAAACAGCATTGATTACAAAATGATGCGAAGTGACACAGAACTCTCCACACCCATTCTCATCACTTCCATGGCCTGTGATCACAGCATAGAGTTCAACCTGAAATATAATAACATTTATGAGACAGAAGCATCTCCTGAAAATTCAAATGTACACAGCTCACTTATTTATCATTATTACACAGGGAAATGCATTTGTAATATGTAATTATAAAGCATTTTAATATAGTAATTCAATTTTACAGTGAGATCAATGTGTTTCCACGTTGTTATTACACAGTACAGTACATATTATACATTGTAGGTTTATCTCAGAAATCCATTTAAAATGAATATTTTGCGCTGATGCCTACTTCAGTACCACTCAAATGTGACCACATTTTAATTCAAATTGTAAAAAAGACGGTACATCTGTAAAATTTTAAATAAGTTCTGACAACAGGGTAATTGCAAAGCAACTCTATATCCCCATTTCAACAGTTTTCATTTACTGTATCAGTAATGTAAGTCTTGGAAAATGGTGTTTCTTATATGAATCAGTCAGATTTCTATTTAAAAGCAGTTCTTCCATTTCACTCTTTTTAACTGAACAGGAAGTCTCACTGGGACACATACACTCCTGTAATCATGATAGTGGAAGGGAGTGGATGTTAACACTTTTTCAAACGATTATTTTATTTGTCTTAGAGCATGAAAGCCCAGAAACAAGCCCTTCGGCCCACCTTGTCTCTGCTAAACTGTTATTATCCCTGGTTCCAACCACCCACACTTTGACCATGGCCCTTCATACCCTTCCCATCCACATACCTTTGCAAATTTCTCTAAAATGATGCAACTGAATCTGCATTGACCAATTCTGCTGCTAGCTCATTCCATACTCACTCCTCTCTCTGAGTGAAGAAGCTCCCTGTCAGGTTCATTTTAAATATTTCACTGTTCATACTTAACCTAGGATCTCCAGTTGCAGTCTTACCCAACCTCGGTGGAAAAGTTTGCTTGCATTTCCCCTGTCTGCACCCTTCACAATTTTTGTATACCTCCATCAAATCTCCCCTTATTCTCCTACACTCCAAAGAAAAATAGTCCTAACCTATTCAACCTTTCTCTAAGGTTCAATGCTTCAAGTCCTAGCAACATCCTCATATATTTTCAAGATCAAGTTTAATTGCCATTCAACCATACATGATACCCATGAATACAGCCAAATGAAACAGTATTACGCCAGGGCCCAAGTACAAAACACAGTACCAACAGTCACACACAGCACAAGGTAGATTAACATATATAAGATAGCAGTGAAATACAGTGACCCAAAAGATATATATTTAGTCCATGTCCCTGAGTCAATGAGTGTTGCAGCCGTCTACAGTCATATACAATACGGCTTGTCTTCTGCCAACCAAGTGATGGGCAGCAGCTTGGACTCTAGCATGGACACTATGCCACACTGCCTCTGGCAATCCAGGGCAGCTGATGCCACCGGCTCTCTAGGGCAGCTGTAAATAGGCAACACCGCAGCTTGAAGCCTGGTCCTCACTACGACTGAGGCCACTCAGCTCCCTACAGTCTGCCAATAAAGCTGTCAGTCGGACTTGCAGCATTCCACAGAAACAATGTCCAACAACGTGAAAGAGTTCTCTGCACTCTTTCAACCTTATTGATATCTTTTCTGTAGGGAGGTGACCAGAACTGCTCACAATACTGTGAATTTTACCTCATCAAAGTTCTGTACAACTTCAACATATCATCCCATCTTCTGTACTCAATACACTGATTTATGAAAACCAATACACCAAAAGCCCTCTTTACAGCCCGGTCGACCTGCGACACCAGGGTTCAAGAATGTTCTGAGTTGCATCTTTTTCAATGCAAGGAGTAATATAGGTAAGGCAGATGAGATTAGAGCATGCATCAGCATGTGGAATTATGATATTTTAGCTATTAATGAAACTTGGTTGCAAATAGACAGGAATGGCTACTCAAAGTTCCGCGGTTCCTTTATTTTAGACATGATAGGAAGGTATTAAAGTGGAAGGAGTGGCATTACTAGTCAGGGAAAATGTCATGACAGTGTTCAGACTTGATACCTACCCATTAGAGGATTTGCCTAAACTTAGCCAACTAACTCAAAAGCAAAGACCTGACGATGTACGACAGTATCCTTTGCCAAGTTAATTCCCAGGAATCCTTTCAAAAACTACACAGCACACTTAATATTGTCCACTAAGCCAGTCTTCCTATTGGACCAGGTTGATTTGGCTAAGTAATTAATTCTAAAATACTTGCTAAAAAGTAAGTCTGGAAGTCTTGCCTAAGGTCCGACAGTATATTAATGTGTGTGCTTTGCTTCTAGATCAAAGTTGACTTTGGCTTATAGTAGTGCAATATGTCAAGCATCCTTTTAAAGAGTACTTTTGGACTCTTACCACAGACACAGAAGTCTATGAATATCAGAGCTTCCAGGATTTTCTGCATTTAATTTAGACTGCTATTTTGGTGAAGAACCTATGGCGTGGCATTCTTCAGATAAAAAATTAAATCAAATTACCAAATGCCTCAAATTTCTTATGAGGTTAAAGATACTGAGGAATTGTTTCAAAAAGAATAAATATTTTCCCATTTTCCTGACCATCATTTCTTCACCAATATGTACAAGAAAAAATAATCAATGTGGTCATAAGTTATACACAAAAATACTTGGTGAAAATTGGTTGTAATTTTTTTGTGCAGCACAGCAGCAACAACTTTCAAAAGTAATCCATTGTTTCAATAATACTGTGTTCCTAGGTAGCTTTGAAATTGTGTTGGTTAATAATAATCTGCTCAGAGAATTGAGATACTGGAGTTCAAAATAATTTAGAATTGCAGGTTTCATGTTTTAGCGGACATAGTCTGAGAAACCTGGTGTAAATTAGTACAAATTGTGGAAATAACTGGAAATGTGTCGTCACAAGAAATACATGGGACAAAGCTAATAATTTGGGGCAGGTAGGTGGAGAACAGTTAACATAGATCTTAAAGTTTGTGGGTAGTATTAAGCTGCATGTGGGTTAATAACATCCATCACACTTTCAAAACAAGTCAAGAACACAGTATTTTTGGTGAACATTGCATTGCCTTAGTACATATGAGGAGAAAATAATCTATGGCAGGAATGGGGTATATTAACACTGAACCCAATGCCATATATTTTTAAAATACTGTACCATCAAATTTTAAGAGCTCCTATTTCAGGAAAATATATTCAATAGGTTAAAGAAAATAAAGGATTAAAAAATTCAGTTCTGAGTGTAGATAGAATAAAAATAATATGCATCTCTATTGCAATATCTGTTTTGTTGTACAGATATATTAATTTACAGGGAAATAGGGAAGACAGCAGCAAGAAATTCAGGTGTATAAATGTCAGAGGTAGTGTTGTGCTGAAAATATGAATATATATTTTGGTGTTGGAGTTTATTTAACATTTAATATGCTTTTAAGAATTCTTAAAGGAAGGTATATTGTGGATCAAAATGCCAATTATTTAGTTTTAAACTGTTGCAATGTGGAAAACTAAAATGTAGAAAAATAGCAATTTGAAATATCTTAGCATTTTACATATACAATATGTTATTTTAACTGAGTAGTCAGCTACAAACAGCAATAACAAATAAATACTGACATAATGAATGCTTAATTTAGAATTGGTTCTTGCATACTTTTAATATGGGTGTGAAAATATTCTTCTTCAAAGTGACTCTAAAGTAATAAAAGCAATGAAGTTATGGTAGATACAAGCGTTTCTGCAGATGCTGGAAATCCAGAGCAACACACACAAAATGCTGTGGAAACTCAGCATGTCAGACAGCATCTATGGAGAGGAATAAACAGTTGACATTTCGGAGTGAGACGTCCTGATTAAGGGTCTCTACTTAATCAGATTGAAACATCAAGTACTTCTTCCACTCTATAAATGCTCCCTGACCTACTGAGTTCCTCCAACATTTTGTGTGTGAAGTTATAGCAGAGTTAATGCTTTAGTCTCTACGTATGAGCAATGCTGAAAACTAATCTATAAGGGTGAGTTCATTTTCATTAAGAAGTGGAAACGTTAAGATCATGTGGTGGATTACTAAATAAGTGCCTTTTTCATTTGTCATTGTGAATCAGTTTTGCTGTTTGGAAGGAAATGTACCTAGAGTGGGTTGACACACCACAATGATTCTACTCCAGGATGTACATTTGTCAGTGTGGCTACAGGGGTTCAGTAAAGTAGACTGATTCTTCGTGAAGTTGAAAAATGTTCTCCAATTACGAATACCATCAGGACAGGCTGGGCTGAGGTAGCTGGTATGAGTCATTGCTGTCTCACTGCATATAAAGTAAAGAAAGTGTTTCCTGACCTTTAAACAATGACTCCTTTTATTGTAATCAGACTGTAATTTATTATTAATGCAACATTTTCAGAGGTATAACAGAAAGATATACAACTACATAATATCACATAGAATTTTGTCGAAAAGCACTACAGATAAATAGAACATAGAACAATACAGCATAGTACAGGCCCTTCGACCCACAATGTTGTGCCGACCTTTAAACCCACCTTAAGTTCCTCCATATACCTGTCTAGTAGTCTCTTAAACTTCACTAGTGTATCTGCCTCCACCACTGACTCAGGCAGTGCATTCCACGCACCAACCACTCTCTGAGTGAAAAACCTTCCTCTAATATCCCCCTTGAACTTTCCTCCCCTTACCTTAAAGCCATGTCCTCTTCTACTGAGCAGTGGTGCCCTGGGGAAGAGGCGCTGGCTGTCCACTCTATCTATTCCTCTTAATATCTTGTGCACCTCTATTATGTCTCCTCTCATCCTCCTTCTCACCAGAGAGTAAAGCCCTAGCTCCCTTAATCTCTGATCATAATGCATACTCTCTAAACCAGGCAGCATCCTGGTAAATCTGCTCTGTACTCTTTCCAATGCTTCCACATCCTTCCTATAGTGAGGCGACCAGAACTGGATACAGTACTCCAAGTGTGGCCTAACCAGAGTTTTATAGAGTTGCATCATTACCCCCCAACTCTTAAACTCTATCCCTCAACTTATGAAAGCTAACACTCCATAAGCTTTCTTAACTACCCTACCTACCTGTGAGGCAACTTTCAAGGATCTGTGGACATGTATCCCCAGATCCCTCTGCTCCTCCATACTTCCAAGTACCCTGCCATTTACTTTGTACTCTGCCTTGGAGTTTGTCCTTCCAAAGTGTACCACCTCACACTTCTCAAATGGTTGAACTCCATTTGCCACTTCTCAGCCCACTTCTGCATCCTAAGCAAGAAGAAAAAGTCATATTTACATTGTCCATCTGTTTAGCTCACATTAGTCTGTACATGGAAGAAACCATGCTGAATGAAAACCTATTGTATTTAGTGAGCCAGCTATAGGATGTATTGGACCCCTAAAAACATGCTCCGATATTCGAAAGCCAACCATTTAACATCCTGCTTTCCATGGAGAAGCTAAAGTTACTGGATCGTGCCAATTGCAAATTCTCTCTTCCTATTTCTATTAATGGCAATCAAACTGCTCTGCTCACAAGCCGCGATCTTTAAGTCCCCCTGACAGATCCCCAAGAGTCTGAGTCGACAGCCTTATGCTGCAGATTCTAAAGTCAAGCAGGACGACAAAAATGTAATGATATCCTGCTGTTAAACTTGTCAAGACCTCTGCATCTTTGGCCTCCTCAGGTTTCCCCCAATATCTTTCACTGTCCCTCTATTCCTATTACAAAGGTCACAGCAATTCCCTTCAGGTTTAGCCCCTAGGTACCTGTGTCAAAGGGATTGTGAGCCAGTTTCAGTGCCCAGTCTCATCTGCTTAGTAACTACTTGTGAGGAACAACAAAGCTGAGGGATAGACACAAAAAACATGATCCTCTGCCTATTTTGTTTTTCACAATACTTCAAGTTCTAAAGCTTAAGATTGAATAAGTCCTCCTTAACCATTTCAGATATAAAACACTGCATTTGCTTGGAATAAAAAGGGATACACAGAAGGGCCACATCTAGTTCACAAGGCACACATCTAGGACATTATCTGGCACCATATGAAACACTGGTTAAGCCGCCGCCGCTGCCCCAGGGTACCGTATGCAGCTCTGCTTGCACCACTGAAGGGAGGATGTGATTGCAGAGTAGGCTCACTGGAATGTTGCAGGGACTGGAGAACTTTAAGCCATTGAATAAGCTGGGTTTGGTTTCTCTGGAGCAAAAGAGACAGAGAAGTGACTGACAGAAATATGTAGAACTTTGAGAGGTAATGATAGAACAGATAGTGAAAATCTTCTTTTTCCAAGGTAAGGATATCAAATATAAGAGGGTATAGGTTAAAGTGAGAGAAAGGAGTTTTAAAGGTTATCATTTTATAGACAGTAGGAACACACTGGCAGAGGAGAAGGTGGAATCAGTTAAAATTACAATGTGTGAGATGTATTTAGCCAGATGCTTAAACATAGAAGGACATGGACGAAATACAGGGAAACTGGATAAGTGTAGATGGGGGTGAAGTGGCAAGCATAGACATGATGGGTCAAAGGGCCATTTTTTTGTGCCCTACAACTTGGATTTGCAGATGAAAGGAAGATTGGGCCAAGAAAAATATTCATATCTTTCATAGCTGATGCAAGATTATTTTAAAAGGTAGACAGTTTGTTTTATTAAAATGCAGTTATTTGTTATAGCTATAAACTAACCTGAACATAGGTGATCAAGCAACGAATCCATGTGGATGCTGAGTAACCACTTAGTACTGAAATCTCTTATTTATGAAAACAAAACATATATTTTATCCCATTTATGAATCTGGTACACCCCTGGTGCATGACTGCAGTCACCCAGAGCTTCTCTTGCGTTAAGCGACCTATATCTGACAGAAATGCTGGCTAGCTGCTAGTTGTGTCAGGACTCTTCAAGTTTCTGCACAAGTGCGCAGCAGTGTGGCATTAGCAAAGCTGTTGCTATACCTCTGCTGCATGTGCAGATTGAACATTCTTTTTGTGAAACAGAATGAAAAAATGAAATAAAATCATTAGAAAGAGATGACATAGGGTTGGAAGGTGTTGAATTGTTGTGGATAGAGCTAAGACACTGCAAGGGTAAAAAGACCTTGATGGGAGTAGCATACAGACCCCCAAACAGTTGTGGTCTACAAATTACAATGGAAGATAGAAAGTGCATGTCAAAACAGCAGTGTTACAATAGTCATGGGGGACTTCAATACGCAGGTAGATTGGGAAAATCAGGTTGGTGCTGGATTACATGAGGGGGAATTTCTAGAGTGCCAATGAGATGGCTTTTTAGAGCAGCTCGTGGTTGATCCCACTAGAGGAGCAGCTATTCTGGACTGGTGTTGTACAATGAACTAAAATTGATTAGAGAGCTTAAGGTAAAAGAACTTTCAGGGTAAAGTGATCATAATATGATTGAATTCAGCCTGAAATTTGCGAAGAAGCTAAAATCAGATGTATCATTAATACAGTGGAACAAAGGGAATTACAGTGGCATGAGAGAGGAGTTGCTAGAATTGATTGGAAAAGAACGCTGGCAAGAATGATGGCAGAGCAGCAATGGCTGGAATTCTGGAAGCAATTCGGAAGGCACAAGATCATATATCCAAAAGAGGAAGAAGTATTCTAAAGGAAAGATGACACAACCGTGGCTACCAAGAGAAGTCAAAGCCAACATAAAAGCCAAAGAGAGGGCATATAATTGAGCAAAAAATAAGTGGTATGTTAGAGGATTGGGAAGCTTTAAAAATGAAAAAGAATATAACCAAAAATATCATCAAGAAGAGAAAGATGGAATATGAGAGTAAGCTAGCCAATAATATTAGAGGATTCCAAAGGAGTCTTCAGATACATAAAGTGTAAAAGAGAGGTGAGAGGGATATTGGACCATTGGGAAACAATGCTGGAGAGTTAGAAAAGGGAGACAATGAAATAACGGCGGCCGAACTGAGTAAGTATTTTGTATTAGTATTCACTGTGAAAGACACAGGCAGTATGGTAGAAGTTCCAGGAGTCAGGGGGCATGGGGTGTGTGAAGTCACCATAACTAGAGAAAAGGTTCTTGGGAAACTGAAAGGTCTGAATGGAGATAAGTCACCTAGACTAGATGGTGTACCCACCAGAATTCTGAAGAGTTGGCTGAAGAGATCATAGAGGGATTAGTAATGATCTTTCAAGATTCTGGAATGGTTCTGGAAGACTGGAAAATTACAAATGACACTCTAGAGAGGCAGAAGAAAGAAAACTATAGGCCAATTAGTCAGACATCAGTGGTTGAGAAGAAGTTGGAGTCAATTATTAAGAATGAGGTCTCAGGGTTCTTGGAGGCACATGATAAAATAGGCCATAGTCACAGGTTCCTCAAGGGAAAATCTTGACTGAAAAATCTGTTAGCATTCTTTGAAGAAATAACAAGCAGGATAGAAGAAGGAGACTTGGTTAATGTTTTGTACTTGGCTTTTCAGAAGACCTTTGACAAGGTGCCACACATAAGGCTGCTTAACAAGTTACGAGCGCTTGATATTACAGGATAGATTCTAGCATGGATAAAACAGTGGCTGATTGCAGGAAGCAAAGAGTGAGAATAAAGGGAGCCTTTTCTGGTTGGCTGCCAGTTACTAGTGGTGTTCCATTGGGGTATGTTGGGATCAAATCCTTTTACATTATATGTCAATGCTTTGGACAATAGAATTGATGGCTTTGTTGCAAAGTTTGCAGACAATATGAAGATAGATGGAGGGGCAGGTAGTTTTCAGGAAATAGAGAGGCTACAGATGGACAGACAGATTAGGATAATGGACAAAGAAATGGCAGATGGAATACAGTGTTGGGAAGTGTATGGTCATGCTCTTTGGTAGAAGAAATGTAAGGGGTGACTATTTTCTAAATGGAGAGAAAATACAAAAAACTGAGGTGTAAAGGAACTTGGAGTCCTTGTACAGGTTTACTTACAGGTTAATTTTCAGGTTGAATCTGTAGTGAGGAAGGCAAATGTGATGCTAGCATTCATTTCAAGAGGACTAGAATATAAATGCAAAGGTGTAATGTTGAGCTTTTATGAAGCACTGGTGAGGCCTCACTTGGAGTACTGTGAACAGGTTTGGGCCTCTTATTAAAGAAAGGATGTGCTGAAACTGGAGAGATTTCAAAGGAGTTACAAGAAAATTATTCCAGGATTGAATGGCTTGTCACATGAAGAGTCTTTGATGGATCTGGGCCTGTATTTACTATAATTCAGAAGAATGAGGAGTGACCTCATTGAAACCTACCAAAAGGTGAAAAGCCTTCACAGAGTGGATGTGGAGAGAATGTTTCCTATGGTGGGAGGGTCTAAGACCAGGGGACACAGCCTCAGAATAGAGGGGCATCCTTTTAGAATGGAGATTAGGAGTATATGCATGGATATACTTAGAGGTTGGATGAACTTGAGGGGACCATCATTTCAGGAGTGGGTCACAGAAATAGCCAAAGTGGCAGCTTTTGAATGCATGTCTTACAAACAGTTTGATAGTTTGGACATCTATACACAAAAATGGGGCAAATATTTAGGTTTCCAGGGAGTGGGGTGGAATAGTGGAGAAGTATATTGTTGAACGGTAGTCTTTTCTGTTATTAGAGGTCTAATTGGTTATTACATTGATATTTATTTCTGCCATGTTTGTTTTTATTTTATGGATAATTTTACGTTTTGTAAGCTATAGTTTACATAATTTTAACACTGACTCAAGAGTTCAGAGAAAAAAATTTCTAGAAATAAAATTTACGAATGGAGATGAGGAGGAATTTCTTTAGCCAGAGAGTGGGGAATCTGTGGAATTCTTTGCCACGTGCAACTGTGGAGGCCAAATCTTTATGTATATTTAAGGCAGCTGATAGATTCTTGATTGGTCAGGGTATGAAGGGATATGGGGAGAAGGCAGGAGATTGAGGCTGACAGGAAAATTGGTCAGCCTGTTGAAATGGCAGAGCAGACGCGATGAGCCAAATGGCCTAATTCTGCTCTTTTATCTTATGGTTTTAATCATTTAGGGTCATAGACTGAAGAATGACAAATGGATGATTAGATAAGTTGTGAGTGATGCATTTTGTGAGCATAGTGGAAGTTGATGTGTGGAAAATAAGGAGGATACGTCTAAATGAGTGTGTTATGGTTGGTCTAGACTTGAAGGCTAAAGGGCCTGGTTCTGGGCTTGATGACTTTACACCTCCATGCATATTTCTAGGTGACCTCCCACTGGACCTAGTCATTTGTTGGCAAGCTTGTGCAGTCCCACTTATTTGAACGGTGTCCCTGATTTTCACTAAAATGGCAAGTGAAAGTGGTCATTTTATTTTAATTGATGTTTTCAGTTAATTTGTATATTGGGTATTTTAGAATAAATCTACTAAAGTTACCAAACAATTCAAAATTAATTTTATAAAATTTATTTCCACTGTTTCCAAATAATATCGTAAGGCCATCAAGCTCAATTCCTAGGGCCACAGTTGCTCTGCCTGAGGCCTACTTGCTCATCACAGCCACAAGACATTTTGTGACAACAAAGCCCTGTTGGAGCTCCACAGTTTCCACCATAAAGTGTGAATGGAAGGATCCCATCAGAAGCTTTTGCAACATGGGCTAGGTTAAGGATAATTCAAACCACAACATATAATCCTCCAATATGGAAATGACGGGTTCAGTGTGTGAGTTAATAATACATTCTTGGCCACTGTATCTGTTCATATTGAATTCTACAAAATATCACATCCTGAGACAAGCAATCACAAATTTAAAGACATTTTTTGATATTAAAAATGGCTAAACTGGACAAATAGAAATGATAATAAAAATACAAAAGCTTTCTCTAAAGAAGCATCTCTAAAATCAGTAAAATTAGGCAATTAATAGGTTAATTTTTTTGTAATTATTGAGAACTGCAGAACTGAAATCTATATTACCAAGAAGTATTAATCATTAGCTCTCAGCCCACCTCACGTCTTTGTTAAAATGATGCTTATATCAATTTATTACTTAATATATTTTATTGGTGGTGACAACTTTGAGAGGGAGTATGACAATCAACCTTTGACTGCTACATCACTGGTTAATTGAAATGAAGTAAATGCTGCAGAATAAAATTTATCATGCTATTAACTTATTTTTACTTGTAAAATGAATATGGAAAATTAACAAAAAAGAAATTAAAACAATGGATATGTGTGGTAAAAAAGGCAGTAGTTAATGAGATGCTTTGAGCAATTACTTGCTGATTTTCCTCAGGCAGACTGTGGCAGTCCATTATTACCAATTTTATACCACACCAAGGGTGAAAATTACCCCAGCCATGGGAACAGGACTACATAATTAATAATATGTTTCTTCAAAAATTAATAACACCATGTAATTTTGAAATTGTGCATCCTTATTTTGTTCTGTTTATTTTGTTCTTGCCTAAGTCATGCTAAAGTCTTGCCTGATGGGTATGTGAACTCTGAAAGGGCTGTTATTCAGTACAGTGTTGACGCTAGAATTTTGGGATGGAATAAATAAAACAAAAGCCTGATTTAATTATTCTTAACTTTCTTGATTAGGTGAGAAGACCCATTCTTTGTGGTATATACAAGCAAAAACAATGTAAGGCTTTGGAATTCCCCCATTTTTTTTCTATAACCTGAAAAACTATCTATGGATATAGAGTGGATGCAGCAACATATGAAAATAAGGGTACATACAGTCCATCGAGACTGGTTATTATTGGCTCCCAAAAATGCATCAATGTGTTGAGTTAGCATTGACTGGGAGAGATCTTCATTCTTTACTTTTGTCTGAAGAAGTTTCCCAATTTATTTTCCGAATGTAGTGCAGCGCCCAGAACAGTACACGTATGCAAGAATAAATAAGAGCCCATATTGTCACAAGTATATCTACTTCATGCAAATGATTTGCTGCAAAGATTACACTGATTGGCAATACTCATCTATAGCTCCAGCTTTCCTGCATATTCTAGAGGAGATACTAATCCAAACTAAAAGTGAAATGAAGTGGGCAGACAAATCAAACCATTAAGGAAAGTGACTCTAAAGTCAGACTCAACGTGATGAATATAAAATCATTAAACTACAGATTAAAAGCCACAGCACTCAACTGTGGTTCTGAGATAATACTGCATTAGTGAAGGTTGCATCTTTTGAAAAAAAGTCTGAAGGCTACTCTGCCTACTCAAATCGATGTAAAATATCCCATGGTACTATTTCAAAAGGTACATCACTCAATCAACAATAAACAGATTATCAAGATATTCACTCATTGCTGCTTCTGTTTCATGTTGAGAAAAGTGCCATACAAATGCAAAATGGTTCTTTCAGTAACCTGGCTATAGAAAACAGTATAGGGCGGGGGTCGGCAACCTGCGGCTCCCGAGCCATTTGTGGCTCTTTCACCTCTGTGCTGCGGCTCCCTGTGGCTTTGGGAAATAATTGGTCAGTATTTAATTAAAATGTATTTTATGTTAGTTTGTTAGCTTTTGAAATGTAATTATGGTGATCTTGTACAACCTAAGTGTAGCGACACATTTCCTGCCACATCCGAAACGGCTCACAATTAGCCAGCATTCCGGCTAAGGGAGATAGCCTACGGGGGTTTGTGAGTACGCGTCTTTTGCAGCATCTGCGTCCATGGGGGGCTGGGTTGAGGGAGGCTTAAAAGCAAGGCTGTTTAGTTCGAATAAAGCTATCTTTGACTGCAGTTTACTGACACCGCTACAACGTGTTTTTATCGCTGGCTGTCCAGACGGAAGGTGCTGAAACGCTTTGTCGCGTGTCTGGAAGAAGTGAAAACTTTCCTGGGCAGCAAAGGGCTCACCTTTCCTGAGCTGGAACAGCCAGAGTGGCTGGAAAAGCTACACTTCATGGTAGACATGACAGCGCACCTGAACACGCTGAACACAGCTCTTCAGGGGAAAGGACGTACAGCCCTGCACATGTTGGAGGATGTTTTGGCATTCGAGCGCAAGTTGACAGTGCTTGCCAGAGATTTACAGAAAGGCACTTTGTCTCACTTCCCCAATTTGAGAGAGTTCAAACAAGGTCACGACATGATAATTTCGGAGTATTTACATTCTGCAATCATCGCAATGCAAACATCGTTTGGGAAACGCTTCTGTGAGTTCAGAGAGGAAAAAAACACATTATCCTTCCCGGTCACTCCCTTAAGCATCGATCCTTCCCTACTGAATACGACTGCATTGGCAGGTGTGAGTCAACCTGATCTTGAGATGGAACTGGTCGACATAGCCGACAAAGACATATGGGTGTCCAAGTTTAGACGCTTGACAGCAGACCTTGAAGATGTTGCCCGTCAGAAGGCCGTTCTTGCTCAGAAACACAAATGGAGTGATATTGAAAACCTCACAGATGACAGCTTGCGAACCTGTGTAAAGATGAAGGTGACATCATACAGCCCTGATGTGCAGACGCTGTGCGCTGAGGTCCAGGAGCAGAAATCCCATTAACCAAGTATGATAAATATTTTAATTGCCTATTATTTTACTTATATTCATATTTTTTCATAGTTCAGTGAAATAGTCCTTTCATTTTTCAGGATGACAGCTGGCTGACGTTATTTTTGGTTTGCTGCTGGCGGAAAATTTAAGTTCGGCGTTTTTCATAAATACAAGAAGGACTCAAATAGACATTGAATATTTTACTTAAAAGTAACTTTCAACCCAACGTCTTTTTTTCGGAGTTCAAAATGTTTTTGTTGCATGCAGAAATGTAATTTCGTTTTCTCTGCAGGAGTTCATCAATTTCATAAATGCAACACATTATAGTTTGTTTATACATAGCATAAAGGCAAAAAAAAACGTTGTATGCAGTGTTATTTCATTTTAAATGTCAAACGGGTTTTGCGGCTCCCAGTGTTTTCTTTTCTGTGGGAAACGGGTCCAAGTGGCTCTTTCAGTGGTAAAGGTTGCTGACCCCTGGAGGGTAAAGGGTAGATGGATGATGAGTGGAAAGCAGTCTTCCAAAAGAATCAATCTTGGAACCATTGTTATACAGAAAGAGCACAGAATTCAAAATCAAAACAATTCCAGCTGTACATTAGTGAGACCAGGGATGGCCAACCTATGGCGCATGCACCAGAAGTGGCACATTGCACCCCAGTGATAATAATAAAAAAGTAAGCCTACTCATGCAAAAAAGTATTAACCAAAAACCGATTAGTAGAAAAAAAAACTCTAACAGGAATTCAAGTAGCTTAGAGCTAGAAATGGGTTTTACTGAGAATAAATCTAAAATTTAGCAATTATTTTTAGCGATTTTATTATTTGGTGCACATCTTTTGGCAAATGTTATCTTCTTTCACATTAATCTGTTTTCAATTTTAAAAATGTTCTATGAGTCAAACTAGGAAAGAAGGACTTTTGTTCTGCAGTTGTTCAATACACGTTTGATACTTGCTTGATCCTGAGGTGCCAGGCGTCTGCACCAGCGGTGCGTCACAGGTTTTTGACAGTCAGTTTACAATTGACACTCGTGCGCTACGGAGCTGTGCTTTGTCCTTTGTGAACATTTGCAGTTTTGTACTTTTTCAAAAATTAAGCCTTGTTTTTACACTCAGTTACCCATCACAGTGCAAAAGAAAATGAGCAAAAGAAAAGCAGAAAGTGATAGTAAGCGTGAATTCAGTGAACAGTGGGAAAATGAGTTCTTATTTATAGTGGGTCCATCAGGAAAACTGTTGTGCATTGTCTGTGAAAACACTTTCTCACATAATAGAAGACATGATCTTAATAGACACTATAAAACACAACATCAGCCTGAAATAGAAGGAAAACTGAAGCTAGTGCTTGGGTCTGAGTTACGGAAAGAACATGTGATTAAGAAAAAGGAAGAAATCAAAAGAAGACAAAATATACTTGTTGAAAGTCTTATTAAAGTAAGTAATGTTTATCTTGTTTTTATATTAAATCAATATATCATGTAAAAATGCTAAATATGTCCATATTAATGTATTTTTATAAGAATTGAATGGGGCTACAAGAGTTGGATGGTGCATCTGAACTCGTGCGTGAAAAATTGACTCATGGAATGTAAAAGGTTGGCCACCCTTGAGTTAGACTGTATTTGAAGAAGTCTCTGCAGTTCTGATTGCCATACTGTATGAAGGATAAGGTCAAGAGGCTATAGAAAAGATTCACAAGGATGCAATGAGACTGGAGAGCTTTAGTATTGAAGAGAAACTAGTTACTGTAGCTTGGGATGTTCTCCCTGCAGCAACAGGGAAGATGGTCACTGTCTTTTTGCAAGATAAAGGGAGTCTAAAACAAGAGGACATGGGTTTAAGGTGACTGGGGAATTTTCTTTACACAAAGAGTGACGTGTATATGGAACAAGTCAGGAAGTGGTACAGATGGATACAATTACAATATTGAAGAGGCATTCGGATAGGTGCAAGGATAATAAAGTTTAGAGGATATGGGCAAATTCAGGCAAATGGACGTAACTCAGGTTGGCACCTAGGTTAGCATGGACAAGTTTGGCCAAAAGGCTTCTTTCTGTGCTGCATAAATCAAAGACTCTATAACATCAAATATGGGGCATACTTAAATAAGACATTAATGTAGCAAGGGCATGTAATGGTAAATGAAGTAGAAAGCAATGTGCCAATATTGATGCCCACTGTTGCCCAAAATAGCTACAATTTGTTTACTATTGGATAGTTCACACAGGTTCCACCAATATTACCATAAACAAACACATCCAAGAGTCACACTTGGGTCGCATCATTCTGTCTGGATCACCTTCCTTAGGAACATAAAGACCTTATGGGAGACGAAATATATCAATGCAAAATGAGAATGATTTTTGTACAAAGATCATATTTTATTCACTCTCGACAATGTCAGCTTGTGACTGTTGTATGCCATAGAGAACTGACACTTAATTCTGGGAAAGACATGTCGAAACTTCACTTAGTTCCTGTGCTTTAAGTGCCTATTTGCTGTACATTGTCAAACCTCCATGTCTGAACTCCATCTCTTCTGACTGCTTTATAGTCAACCATTGGAATGAGGGAAAATGGGACACTGTTATAAGTTATAAAAGAGCTACAAGATATGTTGATACATAGATGGACAGCATCTAATGAGAATGATTGAGGAGAATCAAGCATAGCATAAGGATGATAATGACTGTGTGTTCTCTCTCTCTCTGCAAGTGTGTAAGTTTGCATGAATGGAACTTTCAAGAACTGAGATTACATCTTTGTGCCTGTTTACGCTTGTTGATTGGGAAACCTGAATGCTGTACTAATGGGTATTTGCTTTGAAATGCTCTGACAGGCACACGGCACAAATGTTTGGGTTATTATGAGCTACTGGGTTACTGGGCATCCCACCCGCTTTCACAAGAAAGTCACAAGTTTCCATATCAGTCCTTATTTTAACACAACAGAAATGAAACAAAATGATTTATCATTGAGCTATTGAGTAGAACATCGAGAAAGAGGTCACTTATTTAAAATATTCCAAACATTTGAGTTAATAAATCTGACTAAATACCATACTTACATACAGCTGTAACATATCACCACAGTTAAATACAAACCTTCCTGGTTGAGGGTGGCACAGTAAATTTAATAGGCTTATACTTCTTGTTGTAACTAATGTTGAAAGTGCCACCATTGAAGAGCCGTAGTAATTGAAAAGGATGTAGTGCTGAACTGTAGCCTAGAAGACAAAAATCACATACATTTTATCAAAGTACATAGAACATGGATTACCATTACTTAGAGCTAGGATAAATAGTGCAATGTTGTCAAGAATATTTATTAATAATGTATTGCAATATGTAATGTAATGTATTGGAACACCTGGACAACAACAGGACCCACGTCAGGCTGCTGTTTATTGATTACAGCTCAGCATTCAACACCATCATCTCCTCAGTACTAATCAGCAAGCTTCAAAACCTGGGCTCCTGTACCTCCTTCTGCAAATAGATCCTTGATTTCTTCATTGGGAGACCAGTCAGTACAGATTGGAAATAATATTTTTGCCTCGCTGTAAATCAACTCAGGTGCACCTCAAGAATGTGTGCTTAGCCTGCTGCTCTCCTCTCACTACATCCATGACTAAGTGGCTAGGCACAGCTCAAACGCTATCTGTGAATTCGCCTATGACACAACAGTTGTTGGTAGAATCTCAGATAGTGACAAGGAGGCGTACAGGAGTGAGATAGCGCAGATGGTTGAGTGACCATAAACCATAAGACATAAAAGCAAGATTAGGTAATTCAGCCCATCAAATCTTCTCCACCATTCCATTATCGCTGATTTATTATTCCTCTTAACTCCATTCTCCTGCCTGAGCAGTGTCACACCAAAATCTTGCACTCAATGTCAGTAAGGCCAAAGAGGTGATTGCAGACTTCATGAAATTGAAATCAGGAGAACACATTGCAGATTTCATCAATGGAAAGGGTGTCAAGTTTTATCCTTTGGCCAACATAATGATGTAATTTTCCATTTCAGGGAACTCACACCCCTGGTATTCTCTTCTCACATATACTCTCTGGTTCATCTAGTTGCTCCCTCTTTGTTCATCCTTCTCATTCTCTCACCCTTCCCCTGCCTGGTTTCACCTGGTCATCACCCATTCCCTCAGACAGTTCCACCTAACACCCACCAGCCTCTGTTCCACCTGCTCATATCGCTCTATGCTCAACATCTTTCTTTTTCCCTCTTAGTCCTGATCCAGGATCTCAACCTGAAATGTTGACTTGCCACAATTGCTTCCACAGAACTGCTTGACTCTCTAAGTTAGAAAGAAGAACACAGAATAGTATAGAACAGTATGGGCACTTCAGACTATGATGTTCTCTCGACCTTTTAACCTACTCCACGATCAATCTAACCCTTCCTTCCTAGTAGACCAAACTCTGGAATTCATCCATGTCCCTATTAAAAATTATTTTAAATGTCCCTAATATATCAGTATCAACCACCACCCATGACAGGGCATTTCAGACACTTACCACTCTCTGTGTCAAAAACCTATCTCTGACATCCCCTAAACCTTCCTCCATTCACCTTAAAATGGTGTCCTCTAGTATGAGCCATTGCCACCCTTGTGAAAAGGCACTGGCTGTCTATCTATGCTTCTTATAATCTACTACACCTTTATCAATTTACCTCCCACCTTCCTTTGCTCCAAAGAAAGAAGTCCAAGTTTGCTCAACCTTTCCTTGTATAAAATGCTCTTAAATCCAGGCAGTATTCTGGTAAATCCCCTCGGCATTCTTTCTAGTACTTCCACATACATAATCAGCTGACCAGAAATGAACACAATACTCCATTTGTTGTTTAACAAGATTTTTATAATGTAGCAACATCACCTCACGTCTCTTAAGCCCAATATCTGAACTAACGAAGACCTCCTTGACCAACCTACAAACTTGCATGACAACTTTGTGGGATCTATGTATGTTGTTCATAGATCCCTCTATTCTTGCACACTGCTTAGAATCCTGCTATCAACCCTGTACTCAGCCTTCAAGTTTGACCTTCCAAAGTGTATCACTTCACACTTCTCCAGACTGAACTCCATCTGCAGCTTCTCAGCCCAGCTCTGCATCCTGGCTATGTCCTGTTGTAACCTACAACAACCTTCTGCACTACCCATAACACCACTAACCTTCTGCAAACTTACTAATCCAACCTCCTACTTCATCATCCAAGACACTTATATAAAAAAAATCCCAAAGAGCAGGGATTCCAGAACAGATAACTGTGAAATGCCATTGCTCACTAACTTCCAGGCAGAATTCGCTCCATCTACTACAATCCTTCTGCCTTCTGTAGGCTAACTAATTCCACACAGCCAAGTTTCCATGGATCCCAGGGCATATACCTTCTGGATGAGTTTTCCACAAGGAATCTTGTTCAATGCCTTAGTACGATCCACATACACCACATCCAACCACTCTACCTTCAGCAATTTGTTTCATTTGGGTTCTCTGATTATTCTTGTTTGTTTTTGTTTATTGTGACTTACTTATTTAATTAACTGAACCTAATTCCCCCATCTGCTATCCTGGATTTGTACTGATGTCTCCATAGTGTAAGAAATAAGAACAATTGTCCTTTGGCTTTTTGAGCCTGCTCCGTCATTCATCAAGCCATGGTTGACTTTCCACCTCAATGCCATTTTTCAACACTACTCTCATACTGTGCAGTTTGATTTCCTCAATTGCCAGAAATCATTACATTTATGATGAATGACACAACCTCCACATTCCTTTGAGATAAAGAACATCAAAGGCTTGCCATCCTCTCAATGATGAAACTTCTCTTTATCTCTGTTCTAAATGGCCTTGGAATAGTTCTTAACTTGTTGAAAAGTGGTGTTTTATTACTTCGATAAGCACTCAAATGAGCATTTAAAATCACATAAAATTGACATCTTTCCAGTCAATGGCTTGTGATTTTATCCTCATTTACTAATAAATAGTAATCATCTCCAGGAGGTTCTAGAAACTTAGCAGGCCAGGCAGCATCTATGGAAAAGAGTACAGTTGACTTTTCAGGCCGAGACCCTTCATCAGGACTGGAGAAATAAAGATTTGAGGAGTCAGAGTTAGAAGCGGGCGGAGGGGAGGAAGAAACACAAGATGATAGGTGAAATCGGGAGGGGGGAAAGGTGAAGTAAAGAGCTGGGAAGTTGACCGGTGAAAGAGGTACAGGGCTGGAGAAGGGGGAATCTGATAGGAGAGGATGGAGGTCATGGAAGAAAGAAAAGGGGGAGGAGCACCAGAGGGAGGTGTGGGCAGGTAAGGAGAAAAGGTGAGAGCAGGAATTGGGAGTGGGGAATGAGAGGGTTGGCTCATTACTGGAAGTTTGAGAAATCGATCGAGGCTACTCATATGGAATATAAGGTATTGCTCATACAACCCGAGTATGGCCTCAGTAGAGGAGGCCATGTTGGAATGGGAATGAGAAGAGGAAGTAAAATGCATGGCCACTGGGAGATCCCGCTTTTTCTGGTGGATGGAGTGTGAATGGTCAGCGAAGCAGTCTCACAATCTACGTTGGGTCTCACTGATACAAGGGAGGACACACTGGAGCACCGGATGCAGTAGATGACCCTACAAACTCACAGGTAAAGTGTCGCCTCATCTGGAAGGACTGTTTGGGGCCCTGAATGGTGGTGAGGAAGGTGGTGTAGCGGCAGGTGTAGCACTTGTTCTGCTTACAAGGATAAGTACCGGGAGGGAGATCAGTGGGGAGGGGCGAATAGACAAGGGAGTCGCACAGGGAGCAATCCCTGCAGAGAGCAGGAAATTGGGGGCGGGGGTGGTTGGGAGAGAGATGTGCTTGGTGGTAGGATCCTCTTGGAGATGGCAGAAGTTATGAAAAATTATGTGCTGAACAAGGAGCCTTTGGGGTGGCAGGTGAGGACAAGAGGAACCCTATCCTTAGTGGTGTAGCGGTAGGAGGATGGGGTGAGGGCAGATGTGCTTGAAATGGAAGAGATATAGTTGAGGGCAGCATTGATAGTGGAGGAAGGGAAACCCCTTCCTTAGAAGAAGGAGGATACCTTCTTCGTTCTGGAATGAAAAACGTCATCCTGAGAGCAGATGCAGCAGAGATGTAGATTAGGAGACCCCCTTTGTCGAGCATCTACACTCTGCTCTTCCAGTGTGGCCTCCTGTATATGGGTGAGTACCAATGTAGATTGGGAGACCACTTTGACGAGCACCTACGCTCCATCTGCCAGAAAAAGAGGGACCTCCCAGTAGCCACCCATTTTAATTCCCATTCCGACATGTCAGTCCATGGCCTCCTCTACTGTCATGATGAGGCCACACTCAGGTTGTAGGAGCAATACCTTATATTCTGTAGGGGCAGCCTCCATCCTGGTGGCATGAACATCGATTTCTCAAACTTCCAGTATTGACCCAACCCTCCTTCACCATTCCCCATTCCCATTTCCTGCTCTCACCTTTTTTCCTTACCTGCCCATCACCTCCCTCTGGTGCTCCTCCCCCTTTTCTTTCTTCCATGGCCTCTGTCCTCTCCTATCAGATTCCCCCTTTTCCAGCCAGGTATCCCTTTCACCGGTCAACTTCCCAGCTCTTTACTTCACCCCTCCCCCCTCCCCATTTCATCTTTCCCCTATCATCTTGTATTTCTTCCTCCACTCCACCCACTTCCAACTCTGATTCCTCAAATCTTTATTTCTCTAGTCCTGATGAAAGATGCTGCCTGGCCTGGCTGACCTTCAGCTCGTACAGGAGAGTGAGGAGATAATTGATCGAGTTACTGGGAAGTAGTCACCCCGAAGTTGCAGGAGCTGAGTAGCTGGGTGACTGTCAGGAGAAATGGAATTGTGAATAGGCAGTTAGCACAGAGCACCCCTGTTGCCATTACCCTCAATAATAACTGAGCTGTTCTGGGGATGACCTTCCAGGGGAATGCCATGGTGACCAGGTTACTGGCACCAAGCATAGATAGGTACATGGTGCAGAGGGAGAAGAGGGGAGCAGTAGTGATAGGGAATTCAATAGTCAGAGGAACAGACTGGAGATTCTGTGGATGTGCATGGGACACCCCAATGGTATGTTGCCTCTCAAGTGCCAGGGTCAGGGATGTCTTGCATTTTGGAGGGGGAAGAGGGGAGAGCAGCCAGACGTCTTGGTACATAATTGGTACCAATAACATAGGAAGGAAAAGCAAAGACATCCTGAAGAGAAAATTTAGAGAGCTAGGCAGAAAGCTGAGAAGCAGGACCACCAAGGTGTTAATTTCTGGATTGCTTTGCCCATGCCACGTGCCAGTGAGGGTAGAAACAGGATGACTTGGCAAATGAATGTGTGGCTGAGAAGCTGGTGCAGGGGGCAGGGCTTTAGTTCTTGGATAATTGGGATCGCTTCTGGGGGATGTTTGACCTGTTCAAAATTGACAGGTTGCACCTGAACCCAAGGGGAAACAATATTCTTGTGGGCATGTCCGTTAAAGCTGTAGGATAGGGTATAAACCAATTTGGCAGAGGGGTGGGATGATCTTGTTGCACTTTTACAGATTGTTGGGTATGATGTTGTGGTCATCACTGAATTGTAGGTGAAGGATGGTTGTAGCTGGGAGCTGAATGTCCAAGGTTATACCTTGTATCGGAGGGATAGGAAGGTCGGCAGAGTGGGTGGCCTGGCTTTGCTGGTAAAGAATGGCATCAATTCGGTAGAAAGATCTGACATAGGATCAGAAGATGTTTAATCCTTGTGGATTGAATTAAGAAACTGCAAGGGCAAAAGGACCCTGATGGCAGTTATATACAGGCCTCCCAACACTAGCTGGGCTACGGACCACAGATTGCAGCAGGAAGTAGAAAAGGTGTGTCAAAAGGGCAATGTTATGCTAATCATGGGAAATTTCAACATGCAGATCGATTGAGAAAGTCAGGTTGGAAATGGATCTCAAGAGAGTGAGTTTGTTGAATGTCTATGAGATGGCTTTTTAGAGTAGTTTGTCATTGAGTCTACTAGGGGATCAGCTAATCTGGATTGGGTGTTATGTAATGAACCAGCGGTGATTAGGGAGCTTAAAGTAAAAGATCCCTTAGGAAGTAATAGAGAGAAAATAAACTCTGATGTAGCAGTATTTCAGTGGAGTAAAGGAAATTACAGTGGCATCAGGGAGGATTGGCCAAAGTAAATTGGAAGGAGATGCTGGCAGGGATGATAACAGAGTAGCAATGGTGTGAGTTTCTGGGAAAAATGAGGAAGGTGCAGGATAGATATATTCCAAAAAGGGAAAAATATTCAAATAGCAAATAGTACAACCACGCCTGACAAAGGAAGTTAAAGCTAACACAGAAGTAAAAGAGAGTGCATACAACAAAGCAAAAATTAGTGGGAAGACAGAGGATTGGGAAGCTTTTAAAATCCTACAGAGAGCAACTAAAAGAATCATTTGGAGGAAAAAGAATGCAAGCTAGCAAACGATTTCAAAGTGGATAGTTAAAGCTTTTTCAGATATGTAAAAAATGAGTGGATATTGGACCACTAGAAAATGAGACCTGAGAAGTAATAACGGGGGACAAGGAGATAGCTAAATGAGTATTTTGCATTAGCCTTCACTGTGGAAGACACTAGCAGTGTGCCAGATGTTGAAGGATGCGGGCGAAGAGAAGTGGGTGCAGTTACCATTACAAGAGAGAAGGAGCTCAAAAAGCTGAAAGACCTGAAGGTACATAAGTCTCCCGGACCAGATGAACTGCACCACAGGGTTCTGAAAGAGGTACTGGTAGAGATTGTCAAGGCATTAGAAATTAACTTTTAAAAATCATTGGACTCTGGCATGGTGATAGGGGACTAGAAAATTGCAAATGTCACTCCACTCTTTAAAAAAAGAGAAGAGCAGCAGTAAGTAAATTATAGATCAGTTAGCCTGACCTAGTGGTTAGTAAGATGTTGGAGTCAGTTGTTAAGGATGAGATTATGGAATACTTGGTGACACAGGTGAAGATAGGACAAAATCAGCATGGTTTCCTTAAGAGAAAATCTTGCCTGACAAACCTGTTAGAATTGTTTGAGAAGATTACAGGTAGGATAGATAAAGGGGATGCAGTGGATGTTGTATATTTGGACTTTCAGAAAGCGTTTGACAAGGTGACACACATGAGGCTGCTTACCAGGTTAAAAGCCCATGGTATTACAAGAAAGTTACTGGCATGATTAGAGCATTGGTTAATTGCTAGGAGGCTAGGAATAAATTGATCCTTTTCTGGTTGGCTGCCAGTAACAAGTGGTGTACCGCAAGGGTCACTGTTGGGATCACTTCTTTTTATGCTGTATCTCAATGATTTAGATAATGGAATAGATGGCTTTGTGCCAAGTTTGTAGATGATATGAAGATTGGTGGAGGGGCAGTTGTGTTGAGGAAACAGGTGGGCTGCAGAAGGACTTAGACAGATTAGGAGAATGGGCAAGAGAGTGGCAGAAGCAATACAATGTTGGAAAATGTGTGGTCATGCACACTGGTAGTAGAAATCAATGTGAAGACTATTTTCTAAATGGTTGAAAATCCAAAAATCTGATATGCAAAGGGTCTTGGGAGTCCTTGTGAGAACACCCTGAAGGTTAACTTGCAGGTAGAGTTTGTGGTGAGGAAGGCAAATACCATGTTGGCATTCATTTCAAGAGGTCTAGAATAAAGAGCAGGGATGTGATGCTGAGGCTTTACAAGGCACTTGGGTATTGTGAACAGTTTTGGGCTCACATCTAAGAAAAGATGTGCTGGCATTGAGAGGGTTCAAAGGAAGTTCATAAGGATAATTCTGGGAATGAAGGGGTTATCATACGAGGACATTTGGTAACCCTGGGTCTGTACTTGCTTGAATTTAGAAGGATAAGGGGGGGATCTCATTGAAACCTTTCGAATGTTGAAAGGCCTAGACAGAGCAGATGTGGAAAGGATGTTTCTCATGGTGGAAGAGTCTAGGACAAGAGGGCACAGCCTCAGGATAGAGGGGTATTCATTTACAACAGAGATGCAGGGAAATTTTTTTTACCCAGAGGGTGAATTTGTAGAATTTATTACCACAGGCAGCTGTGGAGGCCAGATTGTTGGGGGTATTCAAGACAGAGCTAAATAGGTTCTTGATTGGACATGGCATCAAAGGTTATGGGGAGAAGGTTGGGGAGTGGGGCTGAGGAGGGGAAAATTAGATCAGCCATGATTGAATGGTGGAGCAGACTCGATGGGCCAAATGGCTTAGTTCTAATCCAATGTCTTATGGTCTCTTAGGGACTAAAGGGACAATCTGTGCATGGTGCTGAGGGGTGTTGGTGAGGTCCTAATTGAATACTTGCTTCCTGTATTCACCAAGAACAAGGACATGGAGAAATCAAAAGTTCAGATTTGATGACATTCATTGTCTGCACTGTATAGCTATTAAGAAGGGGGAGGTACAGATAACCTGAAATGCATAAGGATGGAATAATCCCCAGGGACAGATGAGATCTATCCCACAATGCTATGGGAAACAAGGGAGCTTGATGGAGATTTCTGCTTCATAGTTTATCACAGGCAAGGTACCAGAATACTGGAGAATACCTAATGGCATTCTTTTATTTAGGAAGGTCAGCAAGCATAAGTTGGATGACTACAGGCTGGAGAGTATTATGTCAGTGATAGGGAAACTATTGTAGAAAATTCAAAGCAACAGGGGATTCCTGCCTCACTAATTTGATAGTTTTTTTTTGAGGAAGTAACAAGGGGATTTATGAAGCTGGCTGCAGATATTGTCTATATGGACTTTAATAAGGCACTTGATAAGATTACAGATGGAAGGTGGATCAGAATGTGAGTGCATGGGATCCAAGATGGGCTGGCCACTTAGACCCAAAATTGGCTTGATGGTAAAGAGGCAGCAGTGGAAGAATAATATTCTGATAGTACTCTGTGTACTGGGGGATCAGTGCTAAGGCAATTGCTGTTTGTGAAATATATTAATGACCTGGATGTAAATGTAGAAGGTACGATTAGCAAGTTTGTGGATTACATGAAAATTAGTGGGGCAGAGTAGCTGGGCACTAATGAGGAGAGAGGCTAGGCATTGAAGTCCATAGTTCCCTGAAGGTGACAGCACCGGTCGATAGGGTGATGTAAATGTCACATGCTAAGCTTGCTTGCAAAGAATGGAGCACAGAATTTATGAGTTGGAACGTTTTGCTACAACTTTACAAACACCAGTTCGGCCACACTTGTACAGTTCATTTTGCCACTCTATAAGAATGATGTCATGATGCAGGGGAATTCACCAGGCTGGTTTCTGGAATGGAGGACTTAGATACGAAGGTAGACTGGATAGACTGCGGCAGAGGAGACTAAGTGATTGAAATATATAAGGCATTGTTAGAGTCGATATTCAAAATATTTTTCTCTTGGTAGGAGTATCAAAAATAAAGGTAATAGGTTTAAGGTGAGTGGAAGGAGGTTTTAACGAGAATCTGAAGATAAGTTTGTTTTCACATAGTGTGGTTGATACCTGAACATGCTGCTAGAGGGAATGGTGGAATTAGAAACAATCATGACACTTAAGAGACATTTAGACAGGCACTTGAATAAGCAAGATATTGAAGGATATAGTTTTGACATGGCAGAAAGAGATGTGTTATTAGGCCAAAGGTCAGCGTGGATGTATAGAGTAAAGATATCATTTCTCTGTTGTATGACAATGTATTATTATTTTTGCATAATAAAGATTATTGACAAAAACAATAATCCAAAAGCTGACATGGAATGTTTAGTTTGTAACCAATGTAACATTTCATATACTGTGCTTCCTAACAATATTCATGGCCATGTCCTTTGGCTCCAAAACACATGTGTTTTAACAATACTGTTGGCATGATCAGGAGTAAACAGAAGTGTTGTAAATAGGAAAGAACCACAGCAAATAGAGATTTATTTCTTTCACTGAGAAAATGATGGAAACTGTTGGGAAGGCAGATTAATTTAGTGGTGGCATCGAGGTCCAGCTTTCAGAAATTAATCAAGAGTAATTCATGAAATAAAGAAACTCTTAGATGGAAGGAAAAGCTGCATGGAACCTTACTTTTAGTCACAAAAGGAGGGAGGAGGAGGAGAAGTGAGAACAGAAGAGTGGGAAATAGAGGGAGTGACTCAAAGGCCCTTTCGGCTTGAATGGGCATGAATCACTGGTTGAGTAAGAAGAAAGATATATCAAAACTACTCAGAAAATCGCAGTCAGAATATCTGTAGTTGGAATGGAGAAACTGGGAGAATAGAATGGGGTCTTTACAGTAATTAGATGCAAGGAGGTGAAGGAATAAATATTAACTGGCACAGCTGCCATGCTCGCTTTTCGCAAAATAAAGGGATACTTCACTGCAAGATCATTTAATTTGCATGTGCATGGAAATATCACACCATCCATACAAGGCTCAATTATAAGACATTAAAATAGTGAATGTGCTGAACATGTATGCAAAGGATTTCTTGCACCTGTTAAATTGCCCAATAGACTGACATGATTTCTGCCTATGCATCTGGTGGTAGTCCCTCAGTTATGTCCATTTATTATCCAAGTATCCCAATTAAAATTATACACCAATGTACTTTTCCACCAACCTCAAAGATAAATTATCCCGATACATATATTGCAGCACGTGCAGATATGTTGCTGAAAATACATAGATGCTTATTTTAATTGGCATTATTTGGGAAGCTGTAAAACTACTGAAAAATATGAACATTGTACCACCTATAATCTGACTACAACTGAGCTCTCATGAAGTTTCAGCACAGTTTTAGATTTGTATTTGCAATAAATGGTCACCTGGTTTTCATTTGGCAAGCTATGATACACTTATTTGAAATTGCTTTTTGTTAACTCTACGGTTTTCAAAACTTTTACATATTGTGATTAATTCAGAAAAACATGTTTTATAGCCTTAAGAACAAAAGGATTTTTTGAGATGCCCTTGGTTTTATCATAATTTGTAATATGAGTCAATATTTACTGTAAACTACCAAAGACAGAAACAGCTCTTACACATTAATGCTTACTGTTAGAATTATGGAAAAAAAGATCTTAATACTCATTTTAAAACCAGTAAATTTTGCAATAAAACAATTACACTTCGAAGCAATCAAAACTGCAGAACTGAGATTAGTATTACTTTACCTCAGATAGCTGCAGTTATCTAAAAAAATTGCAACACAGTATCTGTATAGATTCCCAACGGGGTTGGTACTGCACCCCAAGGGGTGACCATGTATCCCAATGGGGTGTTAGGGAAAATAGAAGTCATTGGAGGTCATTCAAGATTCTTAGGGGAGAGGCGGTAAGTGGCACCCTAACTTGAGGCACAAGACCTGACTGATCATGCCGTCATTAACTTCTGATAGGGATTCCCAATTTGTGTTATTTTAAAAATTTTAACTTAGCCCTGGTTAACGATGGATAAGTACATACAGAACAATCTCTGAGTCTGAAGGTGGTGAAGCCTTGAATTCTAATGCTGCCAAGAATCAGAAACTACAGAAAGTGCATCAATACAATATTACAGAGCTGAGTGTGGTTTAATTCCATTCCCATTCGATCAGCAACACCCCATGTGTCATACTTGTAATACTGTACTGTCTAGTAAAGCCATGAAACTATCAAGACTGCAGGAACACTTCAGTAAAAGAAACCCTGAAAAGACTACTTATGGCATTACTCAGTTCCAGAAGAAGCATTTACAAAGTGTTGCACACTCAAGTCATTTGCCAGGAAAGTCAAAAATGACCTTGATAGTGGTCTCATTGCTTCTTATAACATTTCCAAAATGATAGCAAAGTGTGGAAAATCTCATACAATTGGTGAAAGATTAATAATGCCCGCTGTATCAGAAGTGCTCACCACTGTTCTCAAAATGGATACCAGTATTTTAAAATCAATTCCTCTGTGTAATAACTCTGTAGCTCATTGAATTGATGAAGACACTATCAATTATACACCTCTATCAAAATCGCCTCTCATCCTCCTTTGATCCAAAGAGGCAAACCCCAGCATGCTTAACCTTTCCTCATAAGACATGCTCTCTCATCCAGGAAACATTTTGTTAAATCTCCTCAGCACCCAATCTAAACTTTCCATATCCTTCCTATAATGAGGTCAGCAGAATTGAACAAAATACTCCATGTGTGGCCTAACAAGTTTTATACAGGTGCAACATTAACTCACAGTTTTTGAACTCAATCCCCCGACAGATGAGGCCCAACACACTATACACCTTCTTATCAACACTATTAATCTACCATGGACTCCGAGATCCCTCCGTTCCTCCATACCACTAAGATTTTGCCATTAATTTTGTATTCTTCCTTCAAGTTTGACCTTCCAAAGTGTATCAATTCACACTTTTCTGGTCTGAAATCTATCTCAACCAAGCATCCTGTCTATCTCCAATGTAAATTATGACAACCTTCCACACTATCCACACCACCACCAACTTTCGTGTCATCTGCAGACATATAACCCATGCTTCCAGTTCCTCATCCATTTGGAATTGTGTAACACTGTGGAACACCAATGGACATGTACCTCCAGGAAGAATATGCTCCATCTACTACCACCTACTGACTTCTGTGGGGAAGTCAATTTTGAGTTCAAGCAGCCAATTTTCCCAGGTTTCCCTGTCTACTAACTTCCTGAACAAGTCTGCCATGGTACCTTGTTTAAAGCTTTGCTAAAATCCATATATACCACAACCACCGCTTTAACTTCATCAAGTTTTTTTCACTTCGTCGTAGAAGTCAATCAGGCTCGTGAGGCATGACCTGCCCCTCAAAAAGCAATGCTGACTATTCCCATTCAGTCTATGCTTCTCCAAATGCACATAAATCCTATCACTAAGAATCCTCTTTAATAATTTGCCCAGCCCTGATGTAAGACTCACTGGTCCATAACACCCAGAATGATACCTATTACCTTTCTTGAAGAAAGGAATCAAATTTGCTTCCCTCCAATCCTCTGGTATTTCCCTTGTGGCCAGTGAGGACACAAAGATCATCGACAAAGACACAGCAATTTCTCCCCTTGCATCCCATAGTAACCTGGGGTATAACCCATCCAACCCCAGGGACTTATCTAACTTAATATTTTTCAAAAGTTCTAGCACATCCCCTTTCTTAACCTCGACATGTTTCAGCACATTAGGCTGTACTACGCTGACCACATTCATCAAGGTCCCTCTCAATGGTGAATACTGAAAGAAAGTATCCATTAAGGATCTCTGTTATCTCCACCAACTGCAGGCACAGTTCTCCTCTTGTACCCCTGATTGGTCCTACCTCACTCGAGTCCCCCTGTTCTTGACGTACATGTAGAATACTTCAGGGTTTTTCATAATCCTACTCGCCAAGACGTTCTCATATCTCCTTCTTGCTCTCCTGTCTCTCCTTAAGCCTTTTCCTGGCTACCTTATAACTCTCAAGAGCCCTGTCTGGTCTTTGTTACCTATATTTCCTTCTTCCTCTTGACTAGACATTCCTCTTCTCTTGTCTACCATGGTTCTTTCTCTCTTCCACCTTTTCCCTGCCTCAATAGGACGAAGTTAACCAAAGCCTCATACAAGTGCCTCCCTAAACAACCTCCACATATCTGTGGTACAATTTCCTGAGAATATTTGTTCCCAAACTACACTCCCAATTTCCTGTCGAATAACATCATAATTCACCCTCACCCTACACTTTCCTACACCATCTGCTCCTATCCCTGTCCAAGTCTATACATCAAGGAATCGTGATCAATGTCTCCCAGCAACCTCTCATTCAGCAAAACCGAAGAGCTGACTATTGCCTACAGGAGGAAGGAGCCAAAGGTACATGAACCTTTCCTCATTAGGGATCGGAAGTCAGTAAGTTTAAATTCCTTGACGTTACCATATCAGAGGATCTATCCTTTGCCCAGTACCTAAGTGCCATCATAAATAATGCACTACAGAGCCATTAGTTTCTTAGATGCATGCATCGATTCTGCATGTCATCTAAAATTTTGACTAACTTCTAGAGATGCATGTTGGGCAGTATCCTAACTGGTTGCATTGTAGCCTTGTAACGAAAAAGCCCTCGCCACTATTGAGTGTTTTTACAAGGAGCACTAACACAAGAAAACAGCATCCATCATCAAAGACTTCCACAATTCAGGCCAGGCTCTCTTCTCAGTACCTACCATCAGGTAGGAGGTAAAGAAGTCTTAGGTCCCACATCCCTTAGACCACAAGACTAATTTGGAGGAGAATTTGGCCATTTGGCTTATTGAGTTTGCTCCTTCATTTCATCATGGCTGATTTATCATTCCTCTCTGCCTCATTTTCCTGAACCTTTGATGACTTTACTAATCAAGAACCTATCAACTTCCATGTTAAATATACACAATAATTTGGCCCCATATTCCCCTGTGGCAATGAATTCCACAGATTCGCCATCCTTTGGCTAAAGAAAATCCTCCTCATTTCTGTTCTGGAGACATACTTCTATTCTGAGACTGTGCCTTTGGTTCTAGACTCCCCCATTATAGGAAACAGCTTCTCCACATGCACTCTAATCTAGGCCTTACAATATTTGACATGTTTCAATGAGATCCCCCCCCCCCCTCATTTTTCTAAATTCTTGTAAGTACAGGCCCAAAGCCATCAAATGCTCCTCATGTGTTAACCTTTTCATTCCTGGGATTATTCTTGTGAACCTTCTCCCAACCCTCTCCAATGCCAGTACAACCTTTCTTATTTAAGGGATCCAAAACAGCTCACAATTCTCCAAGTGCAGGCTGATCAACACCCTATAAAGCCTCATCGTTATAACCTTACTTCTATATTCTAGTCCTCTTGAAATGAATACTAACATTACATTTGCCTTCCTTACCACTGACAACTTGCAGGTTAACCTTTAGGGAATTTGTATCACAACTCCCAAGTCCATTTGCACTTCTGATTTCTGAATTTTCTCTCCATTTAGAAAATAGTCTACTCCCTTATTCTTCCTACCAAAGCATATGACCACGCACTTCCCTGCACTGTATTCCATCTGCAACTTTTTTTCCCAATACTCCAAACCTGTCTTTCTGCTTCCTCCACACTACCTGCTCCTCCACCTATCTTCATATCATCTACAAACTTGGCCTCAAAGCCATCAATTTCATCATCCAAATCATTTTCCCATTGCATGAAAAGAAGTGGTCCCAGCAACAACCTCTGCAGAACTCCACTAGTTACCAGTAGCTAACAGAAAAGGCCCCCTTTATTTGCACTCCAGCAGTCAGCTAATCTTCAATCCAAGAGAGTATCTTTCCTGTAATACTATATAGGCTCTTACCATTGTTAGGAGCCATTTGTGCTGTCAAAGGCCTTCTGAAAATCCAAGTAAACAACATCCACTGACTCTCCTTCATCTATCTTGCCTGTTATTTTCTCTAAGTATTCAACAGATTTGTCATGCAAAATCTCCCCTTAAAGAAACCATGCTGATTTTAACTTACTTTATCATGTGCCTCCAAGTACCCCAAAAGCATATCATTAATAATGGTCTCCAACATCTTCCCAACCACTTAGGTCAGGCTAACTACCCTATAGTTACCTTTCTTTTGCCTCCCTTCCTTCTTAAAAAGTGGAGAGATATTTGCAATTTTCCAGTCCTCTAGAACCATTCCAGAATCTAAAGATTATTGAATGATCACTACTAATGTCTCCATAATCTCTCTGGTTGAGGCAAAGCTACTACCCTTAAGCCATCAGTCTTCTGAACTTCACTCCCCGGAACTTTGAAATGATTCCACACCTACAGATTCTCTTTCAAACTCTCTACAAGTCATGTTCTCAGTATGTACACACATATATTCTTTATTTCCACAATTTGTTTTCTTTTGCACATTAGATGTTTGTCAATATTTATTTACTGTATGTATACTGTAGATATTGATAAATACTATTGCATTTCTTTATTTTCCTGTAAACGCCTGCTAAGAAAATGAATCTGAATAGAGTATATGGTGGCAAATAAATATTTGGTATTTCCTTTGACTTTGACAGATGTCACCTGATCAGCTTCATTGCCTAGTACTAAGATGGCTAGTATGGCTTGTAGCTGGCCTCCCTACATATTGTGTCAGGAATTCTTCCTGGACACACCTAGCAAAATCCGCCCCATCTAAGCCTTTTGCACTTAGAAAGTGCCAATCAATATCATGGAAGTTGACGTCACCCATGACAACAGCCCTGTTATTTTTGCACCTTTATATAATCCACCTACCAATCTGCTCCTCAATGTTGCTATTGGGCTATAGGATAGCCCCAATATAGTGATTATACCCTTCCTGTTTCTGACTCACCCCCTCTCCACCTCCCACTGACTCAGTCCCTCCTCAGTGTTCTCCCTTTCTGCAGCTATACGACTATCCCGGAATAGCAATGCCACTCCCCCACCTCTTTTACCTCTTTCCCTGTCCCTCCTGAAACATCTAAACCCTGGAACATCCAGCAGTCATTCCTGCCCTTGTGACAGCCAACTCACTGCAATTCCCACAACATTAGAGAAACATAGACAACCTAAAGCACAATGCAGGCCCTTGGGCCCACTAAGTTGTGCCAAACATGTCCCTACCGTAGAAATTACCATAGAAAGCTTACTCATAGCCCTATATTTTTCTAAGCTCCTTGTAGCTATCCAAAAGTCTCTTAAAAAACCCTATCGTATCCGTCTCCACCACCGTTGCCGGCAGCCCATTCCACGCACTCAACACTCTCTGCGTAAAAAAACCTACCCCTGACTTCTCCTCTGTACCTACTCCCAAGCACCTTAAACCTGTGCCCTCTTGTGGCAGCCATTTCAGCCCTGGGAAAAAGCTTCTGACTATCCACACAATCAATGCTTCTCATCATCTCATACACCTCTATCAGGTCACCTCTCATCCTCCATCGCTCCAAGGATAAAAGGCCGAGTTCACTCAACCTGTTTTTATAAGGCATGCTCCCCAATCCAGGTAATGTCCTAGTAAATCTTCTCTGCATTCTTTCTATGGTTTCCACATCCTTCCTGTAGTGAGGCGGCCAGAACTGAGCAAGTGGGGTCTAACCAGATTACTATATAGTTGCAACATTACCTCTCGGCTCCTAAATTCAATTGCACGATTGATGAAGGCCAACACACCATACACCTCCTTAACTACTGAGTCAACCTGCGCAGTGCTTTGAGTGTACTATGGACTTGGACCCCCAAAATCCCTCTGATCCTCCACACTGCCAAGGGTGGTACCATTAATACTATATTCTGCCCTCATATTTGACCTACCAAAATGAACCACCTCACATGTCTGGGTTGAAATCCATCTGCCACTTCTCAGCCCAGTTTTGCATCCTGCCAATGTCCCACTGCAACCTCTGACAGCCCTCTACACTATCCACAACACCCCCAACCTTTGTGTCATCAGCAAACTTACTAACCCATCCCTCCACTTCCTCATCCAGGTCTTTTATAAAAATCACGAGCAATAAGAGTCCCAGAAAAGATCCCTGAGGCACACCACTGGTCACCGACCTCCATGCAGAATATGACCCGCCTACAACTACTCTTTGCCTTCTGTGGGCAAACCAATTCTGGATCCACAAAGCAATATCCTCCTGGATCCAATGCCTCCTTACTTTCTCAAGAAGCCATGTTTGGGGTACCTTATCAAATACCTTGCTGAAATCCATATACACTACATCTACTGCTCTACCTTCATCAATGTGTTTAGTCACTTACTCAAAAAAAACAATAAGGCTCGTAAGGTACGACCTGCCCTTGACAAAGTCATGCTGACTATTCCTAATCATATTATACCTCCTCCAAATGTTAATAAATCCTGGCTCTCAGGATCTTCTCCATCAACTTACCAACCACTGAAGTAAGACTCACTGGTCTATAATTTCCTGGGCTATCTCTACTCCTTTTCTTGAATAAGGGAACAACATCCGCAACCCTCCAATCCTCCGGAATCTCTCCCATCCCCATTGATGATGCAAAGATCATTGCCAGAGGCTCAGCAATCTCCTCCCTCAACTCCCACAGTAGCCTGGGGTACATCTCATCCGGTCCCGGCAACTTATCCAACTTGATGCTTTCCAAAAGCTCCAGCACATCCTCTTTCTTAATATCTACATGCACAAGCTTTTCAGTCCGCTGCAAGTATTCACTATGATCACCAAGATCCTTTTCCATAGTGAATACTGAAGTAAAGTATTCATTAACTACATCTGCTATTTCCTCTGATTCCATACACACTTCCCCGCTGTCACACTTGATAGGACCTATTCTTTTATGTCTTATCCTCTTGCTCTTCACATACTTGGAGAATGACTTGGGGTTTTCCTTAATCCTGCCTGCAAAGGCCTTCTCATGGCCCCTTCTGGTTCTCCTAAATTCCTTCTTAAGCTCCTTCCTGTTAGCCTTATAATCTTCTAGATCTCTAATATTACCTAGCTCTCTGAACCTTTCGTAAGCTTTTTTTTCTTCTTGATTAGATTTATTACAGCCTTTGTACACCACGGTTCCTGTACCCTACCATAACTTCCATCTCATTGGAACGTACCTATGCAAAAGTCCACACAAATATCCCCTGAACATTTGCCACATTCCTTCCATACTTTTCCCTGAGAACATCTGTTCTCAATTTAAGCTTCCAAGTTCCTGCCTGATAGCCTCATAATTCCCCTTACTCCAATTAAACACTTCTCTAACTCGTCTGTTCCTATCGCTCTCCAATGCTATTGTAAAGGAGATAGAATTATGATCACCATTTCCAAAATGCTCTCCCACTAAGAGATCTGACACCTGACCAGGTTCATTTCCCAATACCAAATCAGGTACAGCCTCTCCTCTTGTAGGTTTATCTACAAATTGTGTCAAGAAACCTTCCTGAACACACCTAACAAACTCCACCCCATCTAAACCCCTTGCTCTAGGGAGATGACAATCGATATTTGGGAAATTACATAACTCTGTTATTATTACACCTTTCCAGGATCTGTTTCCCTAACTGCTCCTCGATATCCCTGTTACTATTGGGTGGCCTACAAAAAACACCCAGTAGAGTTATTGACCCCTTCCTGTTCCTAACCTCCACCCACAGAGACTCCATAGAAAATCCCTCCATGGCGTCCACCTTTTCTGCAGCCATGACACTATCTCTGATCAACAGTGCCACAGCCCCACCTCTTTTGCCTCTCTCCCTGTCCTTTCTGAAACATCTAAAACCCGGTACTTGAAGTAACCATTCCTGTCCCTGAGCCATCCAAGTCTCTGTAATGGCCACCACATCATAGCTTTAAGCGCTCATCCACGCACTAGACTCATCCACTTTGTTCATAATACTCTTCACATTAAAATAGACACATCTCAAACCGTCGGTCTGAGTGCGTCCCTTCTCTATCGCCTGCCTATCCTCCCTCTTGCACTGTCTCCGAGATTTCTCTATTTGTGAACCAACTGCCTCTCCCCCAGTCTCTTCAGTTTGGTGCCCACTCCCCAACAATTCTAGTTTAAACTCTCCCCAGTAGCCTTAACAAACCTCCCCACCAGGATATTGGTCCCCTTGGGATTCAAGTGCAATCCATCCTTTTTGTCACACCTGCCTGCAAAAGAGGTCCCAATGATCCAGAAATCTAAATCCCTGCCTCTACTCCAATCCCTCAACCACGCATTTATTCTCCACCTCATTTTATTCCTATACTCACTGTCACATGGCACAGGTAGTAATCCCAAGATGACTACCTTTGCGGTCCTGCTTCTCAACTTCACAACAATTACAGTTCAATGTAGTGACCCATGCTCTCAGTTCATACGTCCATATCTATTTATATACTGGAACCAAATTATTTTCAGCCATTCATTGCTCAGCAAGTGCTTTCATAAAAATGAAACTGATCAGGAACAGTGATATGAAATATGTTGGTTATGTTTATTGCTATTAGTACTCTATTAATACTCTTCTCAAATGTAATTGCATTATCTTGTATGAGTAGTAGAAACTGGATTGAAATAAATAAGGAAAAACTATGGGGAAAATAATTCTTGACGTAGTGATGAAATAGGAAAAGTCAACAAAATACAGAAATGTAAGATTTCAAAACTGTTTCATCGTATCTCAACTTTCTTGCCATACATATTCAGTAAAGTTGATTAGGAGAGGGGTTAATTGGGATGTGATGATTAGGATAAGAAGAGCATATTTGGAATGCACGGTAGTGATTATCCATAATGATAATCATAGTGATAATCCATAGTGATTATCCAAGAATATCTATATGTGATTGTTGGTCACAGTGACACATCCCAATCCAAGGGTGCAGGGTTTTGAAGATATGGATAAGAAGGTAAATGAAAAGAGCCTGCATTTAGCTGCTGCACTTTCCACATCATATGAAAAGACCCTGGTAGATTCTTCCTCTACCAACTCCATATTCATGATTGTTTGAATATTCAAAAAACTATGTCTCACCCTCAACAATTTATTCTTCAGTTTTTCACATTTTTTCCAGGCATGAGGGGTAGCCATGGGCTTCCACATAGGTCCCAGTAATGCCTGCCTTTTCATTGGCTACGTAGAAGAGTCCATATTCCAAGTCTTCCTCTGTAATGCTCCTCAACTCTTCCTCCACTACACTGACGACTACATTGGGCCTGCTTCATGCTCCCATGCTGGGCTCACCTCCACCCTCATCTCCACTGAGGGCCCCAAACAGGTGAGGCAACATTTCACTGGTGAATCTGCTGGGGTTGCCATGTGCTCCCAATGAAGCCTCCTCTATGTTGATGAGACCCATCGTAAATTGGAGGACCGCTTTGTCGAACACCTCCATCCACCAGTAGCAGAACTTCACAGTCCAAACATTTTAATTCCCATTCCCATTCCCGTTCTGATATGTCGGTCCTTATATTCCATCTTTGTAGCCTCTAACCTGACGGCATGAATACCAATTTCTCCTTCCGGTAAAAAAAATTCTCTCCTCCTCTCCCCTCTTCTTCCAAACCCCAATCTGGCCTCTTACCTCTTCTCACCTGCCTATCACGTCCCCCGGGTCCCCTCCTCCTTCTCTATCTTCTAATGGTCCACTCTCCTCTCCTATCAAATTCCTTCATCTCCAGCCCTTTACCTTTCCTATCCACCTGGCTCCACCTTCACCTTCTAGCTATCCACCTTCACTTCCTCCCACCTTTTTATTCTGGCATCTTCCCCCTTCCTTTCCAGTCCTGAAGAAAGGTTCTGGCCCAAAACATCAACTGTTCATTTATTTCTGCAGATCTGCCTAACTTGCTGAGTTCCTCCAGCATTTTGTATGTGTTGCCTTGGGTTTCCAATGTCTGCAAAATTTCTTGTGTTTATAATCTTTTTAAGCTTCTCTGAACCCTCTTCACACCCACAAACACTGACATACAGTATTGCACTTGATCCTCTCATCTAAATCATTCACAAAGATTATGAACAACTGGAGTTCTAACACCTAACCCTCTGGGAACTCAACTACAACCACCTGACACATTAACCATCCCTATGCTTTCACATATGCTGCTTATCCTATTGCGTTCCTCCAGGAAGTTTGTTTTTTGGCTCTCGTGAATAACTTATTTATTCCTTATCTGTTTTCTGCACATTAAACAATCCTCAGTCCATGTTAGCATATTACCCCCAGTCCATTTTGTTTGAATTTTGTAACCTCAACCCCTTATTAAAGTTGAACTAGTCATTTTTATTGTTGTTTGGCTATTCTGATATAATGTCTTCATTCTCAGAGCTTGACTGGGCTTTGTCAGTAAATTTTGACAGTTTTATCATAATAAAGCAATGCGAGAAATACTAACTGTAATAAGTGCTAAAATACTGTAGGCTGAAAATACAGCAGTATATATGAATTTAAGTAAAATTAACGGGAAGTGCTTGCCTACCATGATGAGTAAACAACCTGTTTCCCCACACACAAGGTATGGATTCCTATTTCATTGTAAAAAGTTTTATGAAATATCATCATCTGTTAAAGTGACAACAATGAATGTGTTTCATTTCAAACAAGAGAAAATCTGCAGATACTGGAAACCCAAAGCAACACACACAGAATGGTGGAGGTGCTCAGCAGGCAGGCAGCAACTATCGAAAAGAGTAAACAATCGACTTGAAAGACTGATGAAGTATCTCAGCCTGAAATGTCAACTGTTCACTCTTCTATACATGCTGCCTGGCCTGCTGAGTTCCTTCAGCAATTTTTGTGTCATTTCGACACCAACATCATTTTGAGGTTTTGTGGGTTGAGGCACTTAGGGTCAAAATTACTTTTAAATGAGCATCAGTGGCTACAAAGCCCACCTTAACAATTCTCTTTTACATTGTTTTGGCTGATTTCACATACAATGTGCTAAAAAATTCGGTACACACTCTACTCCAAATATTTTAAGGTGGGACCAAGCAACCTTTTTGCCTTCTTTTACCAGTGATTATTCAGGTGTGAACATATTGGGATTTAGATGGGGATGGTAGATCCAATTCAACCATTTTCAGTTTCACCAAACAATGCAGCCAGGAAGAAAAGTATCAGCCAAGATTTTAACTGTTGGAGATTACACAGAAGTAGCTACCTGTCTGTTTAAATCTCAATTTCTTTTTCACAGCCCTGGCAGTAGAGTGGAATCTGTCAAGATCACTGCTTGTTTCCAGGAATCCAAAGAAAACCTATTAACAGGATAACTGAGATGGGGATTGCTGTGTGTGGAAAGACAGTATTCAGAAAAGGGAATAACTGAGTAATTCTTATAAAGCATAGAAGGAGTCCTGTTGTTCTTACAAGTAACTTGTGTCCAAAAACAGTTCATCTTGGTCTCCTATGGCCATATGCTGTCTGGTTGTTTGTAGTCCATTTGCACTTTAACTTAAGCCTCTGGTCTTCAAAATCCAGGAGTGGCTTGAACCTAATTCAGCAGAAAACAGGCCATTTGGCCCATGATGTTTTGCTGACCTTTTAACTTACCTCAAAATCACTTCCCCCACCACCCCCCCCCACATAGCTCTCCATTTTTTTTCATCCATGTGCATAACCTACATTCTCTTAAACATCCCTAATGTATTTGCCTCCAGCATTATTCCTGGCAGTGTGATTCATGCACTCGCCACACTCTGTATAAAACAACTCTCCTATACCTTTTTTTGATCACCATAAAAGTATGTCCTCTCATATTAGTCATATCACCCTGGGAAAAAGATTAAAAGCCTCAAATTATCGAAGTAGAAGTCTCTCCACTTCCATTGTAGCAGTTGAACTCACATGAACATTTGCAAATTCACTGCTTTCTATACTCATAACTGTCCTCAAAACATCTTTTCTATCTACTCTGCTAGTTCTTCATACCATCATGTACATTTAGCTAAGATATCTCATTATTATTTAAAAAGGATATATTAAGACATTTTTGCAAGAGCTGCTGGCATGCTGCACCAAATCTGAAGGTATACAACAAATAGGTTTGAGTGTAGAAGTGGTAATCATGTCTGTTCATGCCAATAAAGTAAACATCACACCTCTTTATGGTCCAACCTTGCACCATAAAAACATTAGCAATCATGCCAGCAATGGAAAACAAAATTGTCCTGAAACATTAGTCTTATAAATATCTAAATTTAATCTATAATAATCAAAAGAAAAAGTCCAGATGAGTAAAGTCCTTTCATCTTATCGCACAGTCGTCTAACTCCCATTGTGACATTTAGCTGTTTTGAAATTACCTTAATATTTTGGCTTCTCGCAACCTGCCTACAGAAAATAAATTGGAGTGGACTCAGTGTGGCAGAAGGCAACTGGTTGAGGTAAATAAATAATAATTTACACCATTCTTCACTACAGAAGAAGAAGATGTTGTTGAAGTCTCAATAATCTAAGTTGTAGCTGAAGTACTGGATGTGCTTAAATTTGATTGGTGAAGTACCATAAATACTAGCCATGTTCAAAGAGATTAAATCACCTGGATACATACAAGAGTGCTGAGGGAAGTAAGGGCGGAAATTAAAGAGGCCTCAGCTATAATCTTCTGAAAATTTCAGAAGTTCCACCAATCTTCAAAACCAACACGAGGGATAACCTGAATAATGACAAACACTTGGCCTTGGAGATAGTTTGAGAGAAAAAATAGACCCATAACTACCTTCTGCTCAGATGGGTGTGACTGATTAGAAGATGGCAACACAAATTTGTTAAATATATACTGGGTCCAACAAAGGTGAGGTTTGTTGAGAGAATTTTTTTTTTTGAAGTGACTTCAAAAAGGCAGCCACATCATTGTCATTAGGGTTGAGGAATAAAAAAGGGATAAGTTGCTAAATCATAAATAGCAATGAAAGGTTGATTTTTGGACAGAAAGAAGCATATGGTGGATTTACTTGGGGATTGATACTGGGGGCATTGCTTTTGTTAACATTGATTGATTTACAGAGGCAGCGCAGAAAGGCCCTCCCACATGTTTAACATTAGCCTAATCACAGGACAACTTACAATAACGAATTAACCTAGAAACTGATGCGTCTTTGGACAGTGGGAGGAAATGGGAGCACCGGAGGAATCCCACGCAGTCATGGGGAGAATGAACAAACTCCTTACAGACAGCGCTCAAAATGAAATCTGAACTACGATGCCGCAAGCTGTAGTGGTGTCACACTAACCACTTCACTACTGTGCTGCTCCATGGCTTGAATTTAGCTAGCTTGAAATCAATAGTTTGATTTTAGGTGTAAATTTTCAAATTTGCAGACGGCTCTAAACAGACAGACAGACATACTTTATTGATCCTAAGGGAAATTGGGTTTCATTACAGCTGCACCAACCAAGAATAATGAAGAAATATAGCAATATAAAACCATAAATAATTAAATAATAAGTTAATCATGCTGAGTGGAAATAAGTCCAGGACCAGCCTATTGGCTCAGGGTGTCTGACACTCCAAGGGAGGAGTTGTAAGGTTTGATGGCCACAGGTAGGAATGACTTCCTATGACGCTCAGTGTTACATCTCAGTGAAATGAGTCTCTGGCTGAATGTACTACTGTGCCTAACCAGTACATTATGCCATGCAACTTAGACAGCATCCTCTTTTCAGACACCACCCTCAGAGAGTCCAGTTCCACCCCCACAACATCACTGGCCTTACAAATAAGTTTGTTGATTCTGTTGGTGTCTGCTACCCTTAGCCTGCTGCCCCAGCACACAACAGCAAACATAATAGCACTGGCCACCACAGCCTCACAGAACATCCTCAGCATCGTCCGGCAGATGTTAAAGGACCTCAGTCTCCTCAGGAAATAGAGGTGGCTCTGACCCTTCTTGTAGACAGCCTCAGTGTTCTTCGACCAGTCCAGTTTATTGTCCATTCGTATCCCCAGGTATTTGTAATCCTCTACCATGTCCACACTGACCCCTTGGATGGAAACAGGGATCACCGTTGCCTTAGCCCTCCTCAGGTCCACCACCAGCTCCTTAGTCTTTTTCACATTAAGCTGCAGATGATTCTGCTTGCACCATGTGACAAAGTTTCCCACCGTCACCCTGTACTCAGCCTCATCTCCCTTGCTGATGCATCCAACTATGGCAGAGTCATCAGAAAACTTCTGAAGCTGGCAAGACTCTGTGTTGTAGTTGAAGTCCGAGGTGTAGATGGTGAAGAGAAAGGGAGACAGTACAGTCCCCTGTGGAGCCCCAGTGCTGCTGACCACTCTGTCTGACACACAGTGTTGCAAGTGCACGTACTGTGGTCTGCCAGTCAGGTAATCAATAATCCATGACACCAGGGAAGCATCCATCTGCATCACTGTCAGCTTCTCACCCAACAGAGCAGGGCGGATGGTGTTGAACGCACTGGAGAAGTCAAAAAACATGGCCCTCACAGTGCTCACCGGCTTGTCCAGGTGGGTGTAGACACGGTGCTGTGAGGAGGATAGTAATAGACCTTAAGGAGATATGGTTGAAATCTGCTAATTGGTGGCAGGGACATTTAATGATGATAACTGTGGGGGTCTTAGAATTGGTGGAAAGAATAAAGAAGTAGCAATATAAACTAGAAGACATGAGAATAGAGAAGTCTGGAAGTACTGGACGTAGGCATATTTTGATGAAAGGAGCAGGATACAAAGCAGTTAAACTGCATATGGAATTCTGGGATTTCCAATGATGACATGGAATATAAGAACAGGGAAGTCAATGATGAATCCCAATAAATCAGCAGTTCAGCCACAACTATTATGTCCAGTTTTGGGCACCAAACTTCAGAAAAGATGTGAAAGCTTTCATGAAGTTGCAGTTCAGATTTATTACATTTATTCTGGACCTGAGTGACCTCATTTATGTGAACAGACCTGAGTGACCTCATTTATGTGAACAGACTTGAGATGCTGGGCAAGTTTGTCTAGGCAAAGAAGTGATTGTGCAAAATTTGATTAGTGGTATTTAAAATTATAATAGACATAGACAAGATAACTGAACAATGCTTCCATTAGTGGTCAATAAATAGAGAACATAGAATGAAGATAATTAGCAAATGAATCTTACGAAATACAAAGATATTTTTAATATATATATAAACATTGCAAGTTGGTAAAGAGTGTAATGCATTGCCTGTAACAACAGTGGAGATGGATTTATTATGGGGGGGGGGTGTTTACAACAGGGTGGTTAAGTGTCTGAAAAAAATTGCAAAGTTATCTTTATAAAAAATTGCATGAGTGAATGGGACAAGCTCATCTGATATTTCATGAAGGTGGAGAGGATCGGTACCTTTAAACTCCTTGGTGTTAACTTGGCAGTTGATCTGTCCTGGGACTAACACATACAGTAAGTGCCATCATAAAGAATGCATAAAAGAGTCTCTATTCTTAAAAGTTTGTGTAGATTCAGCATGTCACCAAAATCTTTGACAAACCTCTACAGATGCATGGGGAGAGTAGTCCCAACAAGTTGCATCATGGCATAGTATGGAAATGCTACTACCCAGGAATGGAAAAGGCGACAGAAAGTGGAGGATACATCCTAGTCTGTCACAGGCAAATCCTTCCCCACAACAAAGTACATGTACATGGAGCACTACTACAAGAAAGGGGCATCCATCATCAAAGAACCCCACCATCCAGGCCATGCCCCCTTCTCACTATTGCTATCAGCAACAGGTACAGGAGCTTTCGGTCCCACATCACCAGGTTCAGGAACAGATACTACTCGATGACCATCAGGCTCCTGAGCCAGCATGAATGACTGCAATCACCACTAATCTGAATTCATTCTATGACCTTCAGACTACTTTCAAGGATTCTTTACAACTCATGTTCTCATAATTATTTTGACAGTTTGACTTCTTTTGCACATTAGTTTTTCGTCAGTCTTTGCCTGCTTACGTAGTTTTCAAAAAGATCTATATTTTCCTGTAAATACCTAAAACAATGAGTCTCAAGGTAATATATGGTGTGTTTTGTACTTTATGATGTACTTTGAAATAAATTTATTTTGAATGCTGAACCATTCTGATTAATATCTTCACATAAATTGGGGCCATTCTAAAAGCATCTGAAAGGTTTCAATACAGGTAAATTCTCATATTCTGCTGTAATAAAATATTAATGGGGAAGCAAACACAGAATAATATTTTGTATGAATATATTGTATGGATTTTAATATTACCAAAATATTAAAGAGCAAGAAAAGTTGGATTTCTTTCAGAATGGGGGGGGGGGGTTTGCAAAATCCCATTGAAACTACTGAATATTGAAAGGCCTAGGTAAAGTAAACGTGGAAAAAATGTTTCCTATAGTAGGGGAGTCTAAGACCAGAGAGCAGAGAATAGAAAAATGTCACTTTAGAACAGACGTACGGACAAATTTATGTAGCCAGAGAATGGAGAATCTAGAATTTACTGTCACAGACAGCTGTGGAAGTCTAGTCATTGTGTATATTTAAAGAGGTTGATGGGTTCTTGATTAATAAGGGTATCAAAGGTTACAGGTAGAAGGCTGGAAAATGAGGTGGAGAGGGAAAATAAAACAGCCATGACTGAATGGCAGACTCAATGAGCAAATGACCTAGTTCTGCTCCAATGTATTATGGTCTTATGATTGCAATAAATGACAAGGATTTAAAAAAAAATACTTGAAAGGGAATATTATATTAAAGCTGAAATTTTCCACATTAAAATCTGTTGTGTGTCAGCAATTATTAACATGCCAGCAATAATTAATATGCCATGCATAAGTACTTGTTGCTTAAAGAGATCAGATGTTGGAAATTGCAGGATGTAGTCAATCAATTTAAGCATTCATGCATTCTTAAATCATCTTACAACTGTTTCATAAATTCTATAGAATCAGAGGGATCACAGTTGTGTGAAAAATGTAACCTATAACAGGAAGCTTTAGGCTTTTATGGATTTTCCTCAAAGGAATATAAGAAATAACATTAAAATAATTTTATCCACATTTGAACAGTGCATGCAAACATTGAGCTTGAAAGTTATTTTATTGTATCATTTTAAATGTATTGTTTTTCTACAGTTAACACAAGAAAGAAGACAGAATTGTTTTACTACTGCAGTCTTTTGACAATTTATCAATGGTATAAACGAACGAGGTGGACATACGTCTTGACCAAAGGAGGTGTAAGGCACTGCTTCCCTCTGCATGCAGGCTAGACTATTTCTGAAGAGTATTGATAATGGCTGGGGTTGCCTGTCTTGTAAAGACACTGCCCAGAAGAAGGCAATGGCAAACAACCTCTGTAAAAAATTTGCTAAGAACAATCATGGTCATGGAAAGACCATGATCACCTACGTCATACAACACAGCACATAATGAACGGACAAATGAAAATTAACAGTGGAATCTCTAAGTGCAGTCATAGGGATCCATTGTTAAGAAAGGATATGAAGCGAGCTGCTTCAACAAATACAAGATGAGTTAATTGCCACATCCAGCAATAGATTTCTGATTGGTAGACATCGTAAATATCCCTCAAATGTAGCATTGTAACAGAATTCAGCACCATAATGACTTTTACAATCAGCTGCAGAGCAATAAATGGTGGAAAGTAAGATGATGCATTATGTATTAAAGTCAGGCCTGTTGGTCTAGAGTTGTAGATAGAATACACCCAGGCATCATCCAGAAATTCTACAGTACCCTGGAGAGAAATATGTAACAATGGATGCAATGCAGAAGAAAGCAACAAGCTTAAGTCTAATATCAGAGGAGTTTTTCATTTTTATTAAAGTAGATTTCACAGTTTCTTAGTTTCACTTGGACAGCTCAACTGGTCAGCCCAAAGGAAGATTTTAGGGAACCTAGCAGCAGAGAAGCTGTATTGAATCACGTGAAAATATGCTTACATAACCTTACAGACAATTTGTCTAATTAGATACAACAACATGCAAAATAATAGTGTTTTGCTGGAAGATAGATTGAAAAAAAAAGGTATCAAAAACATCAAATAAGAGGAAAATGCTTTCAGATTATGTAAGGTATGTGAAACTTCTTGAATTCAATATAATTAGTATTCTTATGAAACTTTTCTTCTAATTTACTAATGTTCTATGGTGATGTTCAGTACTTATTTCCCAAGTAGTCAATACTTGTCTCCTCTGCTCAGCTGAGTGATGTTGAACATATAACTGGTATCTGCGTACTTTTGCTCCTGCTTTTCTCCATGGTCCTCAGACTCTGGTTTCCCTTGCTGCATTTTCTCTGGCATTATCTGCTGTTTGGTTTGTTGGTTTCTGCAACAGGTATTGCCACACCTTTGCTCTATATTACAGGGTGCTCCCCAAACAAATTCAGGAAATCTAATCACAGTTTTAAAAGATTAAAAGTTTTTTCCACATGATTTTTGGTTTTTGCTTGGCTGTTATCGCATCAATGCTTAGCTGTTGTGACAGTAGTAGACAGGAACCAGGGAAGTAGAGGATAACCCTTATCCTCCACAGTTCTACTGGCAGTGCTGGCCTTGAAGAACGCCTGGTAGTTCAGACTGCTTCCTGAAAACATAATGTTGGCCAAGAAGATTTTTTTCTGATTATCCACAACCACTTGCATATTTATGAAGTGGAAACCATTTACGTTGAAGGAAAGGTCTTAGACAGGGACATGGATTGGAAAAATATAAGTTACGGGCCAAATGCTTGAATGACGCATCTTGGTCAGCATGGACCAGTTGGGTTGAAGGGCCCAAACCAATGTTCTATAACCATATGAGTCTATAGCTGGGAGCCCTTATGAGCACACAACTATAGTCTAATGCTGCAAGCACTTGGAGGAATCGAGCAATACCAATAAACCTCAGTGCCCTGGATTTCATCAGCTCCTCATTAAAATGAAAGTAGGTGCAATCATTCTCTGTGAATACAGTGTTTTCTAATCTCTCTGATGTTCCAGTTTGAGAAGCAAGCTAAGATTTCTATCACCACTTGGGGAACTCTTGTGATGAGGAAATTAAGTCCATGTGAACATGACTAGACATCAAAGTGTGGATGAAGATTTACCCTGCAGCACTGAACATTATTGAGTGCCGAGTCTGAAAATTGAAGAGATAGCTGAAATTATGCAGAGAGTTGGCTCTTCACTGATAGGCATGTGTTTGCCTCCAGTCCAAAGATCCCTGACCAACCCCGAGTAGTCAGTAATAGCTAAATCAATGCCTCCAGTAATGGAATGCTGCCACAACATCACCACTCAACTACTCAATGTTGGAAAAATTACCCCCTGTTATTTTTCACAAACTTGGTGAACTTTGGCTGTGCAGGCACGACCTATATTCAGTTACACACCTATCCAGTATGTTCTCCCAATATCAACAGAAGATCCCACTGAATAGCAAGAGAAAACAAACTAATTGTGTTTTCTCTTGTGTTTTCCTGATGAAGGCTCTCGGCCCAAAACACTGACTGTTCCATAAATGCTGCCTGGCCTGCTGAGTTCCTCCAACATTTTGTATGTATGACCTTCTCTTGTTTGTAGCATTTGGAATGGGATAATTTAATGATTGCAATAGTTTTAACTTTTGAGCTACAACTACTTCAGGAAGATCAGAAATGGATGTAGTTTGAATATTTCCTTATGACATTGAGTCCAGGCAGGATCACAAAGCAATCTCATTCCATGAATAACTTTCAATGTGACCTATTCCCATCAACCACTGTCAGATTCTACTACCCATCTACACTAAGGACAATTTACAATGGCCTATTAATCTATCAACCTGCTCATCTTTGGGACATGGAAGGAAATTTGAAATTCCAGATGATGATATCATCACGTGGATATCTGACATCTAGAAAATGTCAGACCGTTAGTGTGAATAATCTATGGAGAAGCCTATTTCAATTTCACAGATAGAGAAATTGAAACAGGCTTGAAATTAGTTTTTTTTAATCTGTCCTTGGTAATATTGTTTTCTTTAACATAAGCACTAAAGGCATGGATGTTAATTGATTTAATATCTAGGCTTAGTTGTGCAGTCAAGGCCATTGTATTTGGAATCACTTGGGTGCGCAGTTCACTACGTTCCATATATTTAAATTAAGGGAAAAATAGTAGGATTTGGATGAGATTTCAAGAAACAGTACCTTAATAGTTGCCATGAGTCAGTAGTATACAAGTAAAACTGCTTTATATTGTGTCACAAAGTAATCATTCATTACAAATAGCAAAGGATTTTGAACAATATGAGCAATATCAATTTAAAATTCCTTAATTGAAATTTCAATCAATATACTATTTTAACTTTCAAATATTCATTTTTCTCCTTTTCTCACAGTTGCACTGGGAAGCTATGCAAAATCAAAGAATTATCTTGGTTATTGTGGCATTAGCTGCCTCCATTTAAATTCTTTGCTCCTCTCCTCCCTAGATACACTACTTCCTTTAACATGTAAAATAAAAAAAGGATCAAGCCTTTCTGTATAATTTGCTTTATCTCAAGTAACACATATATTAGGTAGAAAAAAAATGCAGCTGTTTCCTACCTGTCGATACCTGGTTTTCTTTACCGAACCGAAGGTTTAGTGATGGCTTCCAGGGCATGGCCCATGGCACAGTCTTCATCGTGAATGTGCATTTTGCACCATTAAGTAGGGGTAGAAGAGGTGAGATGTCTGTTAACCAATGGCCAATGCGTCTGTAATTATAAATAGGAAAGATATTAATAACTTCTTTAGCAAAGGGAAAAGGGGATAGGAGAAAGAAACTAAAAGGCTAACTATATAAAGATTATATATAGTGGATTATGGTTAATTGGGACACATCATAATCAGTAAACTTCGGGCCCAATTAGCCAAAGTTTCATGGAACTAGTTAAGAAGTTATAAAAAAGACAACCTGCAATTTAACTAATAAAATGTATTAAAATGAAATACAGAAAAATATTAGGAAACTAACAATACTACTACAATACTATAAAACTGTATTATTAGCTCCTAATAGTTATCAATGGAGAAATTTGTCCAGTGTACACTGCACATTCTTTTGATTGACTGTAAATGAACAAAATCAGCGCATTCACCTAGTACAGATAATGGACTGCCTTCGTACAATGCTTTCAACGATTCTATCGTCCAAATCTTCATTTTCATTGTAACATTCAAGATGAACATCAATAACTTCAAATTTTTTTGTACTTCCTAACTTGTTGAAGTAGTGAAATCGTTTTAATTTCACTCACTTCCTAACCTGTTGAAGTAGTGAAATCATTTCAATTTCTTTCTTTTTATATCTTTTTATTAATTTTAAGAAAAACATAGATGAAATATGAATGCAAAGCATTTGAGAATACATAATTAATAGTTTAAATAGACAATCAGATATATAATAATCAATATATAAGGCCTCCCAAACTCACAGTATTTATATAAAAGAGACAAAAAAAAGAAAAAAAAGAAAAAAAAACCCAAAAAAAAGAGGAAAAAAAACTAACCAACATGGGCCAATATATAATGTTAAATACATACAGTAGTGCCAATAACTCCGAACCTCCATCCAAATAATTAAGGATAATAAAAGTAAGGTTTAGGAAAAGACAATTTAACTCATATGAAAATGTTGAATAAATGGTCTCCAAGTTTCTTCGAATTTAGCTGAAGAATCAAAAACCACGCTTCTAATTTTTTCTAAACTCAAACAAGAGATAGTTTGAGAAAACCACTGAAATACAGTTGGAGGATTAATTTCTTTCCAATTCAATAAAATAGATCTTCTAGCCATTAATGTAACAAATGCAATCATTCGTTGAGATGAAGCGGATAAACGGTTATTATCCATCATTGGTAAACCGAAAATTGCAGTAAGAGGATGCGGTTGAAAATTGATATTTAAAACTCTTGAAATAATACTGAAAATATCTTTCCAATAATTTTGTAAACAAGGACAAGACCAGAACATATGAGTCAATGAAGCAACATCAGAATGACATCTGTCGCAGGTTGAATTAACATGAGAATAAAATCGAGCCAGTTTATCCTTAGACATATGAGCTCTATGTACAACCTTAAATTGTATTAGGGCATGTTTAGCACAAATAGAGGACGAATTTACCAATAATAAAAATTTTTCCCATTGCTCAGTGGATATAGGACAATGTAACTCTTCTTGCCATTCCTTCTTAATTTTTTCTGATACATCTGGCTGTAAATTCATGATCATCTTATAAATGATGGCTACTAAACCCTTTAGTTTAAGATGAAAGTATAAGATGAAATCATTTCAATTTCACTCATGGACATTTCTGGCTTTTCCAGGCTTGAATGCTTGAAGCCGCAGTGAGCAAAACAAGGCCGAATTGTCTTATTGCTTTTTGAACACAAATATGCACAACTGATGCTATTTAAAAACTGTTTGCTCTAAGCAAGATGTCACACAAAGGCATGAGACTGATGGTAGTTAGAAACTGTTCGGCAACAATCTCCTGTCCCAATTAAGTGGCACAGTGTCCCAAATAAATTAAGGGTATCCTGGCTATTTTCCCGATTAGTTTTTGTTCTTTTAAGAGCTGTTCCAGATAAGCAACTGTCCAAATTAGTTCATTTCAGATTTCATCTGTAAACTGACATAGCTTTCTAATCAACACCCCCTATGATTCTGCTCATGGGGCTGAACTGTGGACATCTTGACTTTTCACCTGTTCTGAGTCCAAACACAAGTAAACACAGGAAGAAACACTGCCAAGAATTCAATTTCTCTGCTACCCAATCAGTGATTGCTGGTGATCATTTGCATGGAGGGGACGGCCATCATCCCGAACACCACCTTATCTACCCACACTGGACCCTTGAGGGATTTATGGTCTTATGCACCAAGGGCCCTCTGTTTCTCAAAATTCCCTAGTGCCCTCCCATTCACTGTACATGTTCTAACCATACAAATCCTAAAAGTGCATCATCTTGCAACTATCCAGATTAAATTTCATTTCTCAATATAATTACTGATATCTGTAATACATGACTATCCTCCTCACTGCCATTAATATCACCAAATGTTTGGGCATCTGTAAACATGCCAATCATACCTCCCAAACTCAAATCCAAATTATTAATATAAATGGCAAAGAGCAAGGATCTCAGCACAGGTTCTTGCAGTACACTGATGGTTACAGGCTTCAAATCACAAAAGCAACTTCCACCATCAAACTCCATCTCCTATTACTCAGCCAACTTTGAATCCAATTAGCTAACTTGCTTTAAATTCCACAGGCTCTAACATTTTGGGCCAGCCTTTCATATGGGAGCCTATCAGAGGCTTCACTGAAGTCCATGCAGACTACATCAATAACACTAGCATCATCAATAAATTTTGTTAATTTTGTCAAGATATCAATCAAATTACACTGGACAACAAAACATTTGCTTCCTGAATACTTCTAGATGTACCTTATGTATTTTGGGTTGCTGAATATGAAAATCACCATGAAATTTCCCACCTATACTTGTTAATTCAAAACATAATTGAAGTCAATTTAAATGTTGCCAATAACGTAAGCTGGAAAGTTTTCTATCCTGCTCAAGCATGCGTGGGCATGCTTAGGCAGATCAGATGCTGCATGACAAGACAGGTTTTAGAAAGATTATAAAAGCAGCAATGTACATAGTGTTCTATGTATTGCCTTTACACGTATATTACATTGTGATCACATTGATGCGCATGCTTTACACACAGAGCATATTGTGTGTACTCATTATAATTATTTTTATATTTTTATCATTATAAGTAATTGTATTTTCAGGAGTATTTATGATAGCAAAATGTCTCGTCAATGGTGCAACAGCAGCAATACTCTGTTATATTTGTGATGAGTATACACTTAAATCTCAAAGATGGAGTATGGCTCCACTTATTAAGAAAGCCTATGATCTCTACATTGGGTATAAAATTGGTGACAAGACAAAGCCTAGGCTCCTCATATTTGATGTGCAAATTGCATTGTCAATCTTAGAGCTTAGCTGAGAGGTACTTGGAAGTCAATGCCAATGGCTGTCCTGCAGAAGGAGTATGCATGTGACAGACTGCTACTTCTGTCTGACCAGTGTGTCTGATTTCTCTGCTAAAAAACAAAAAACAAGAAATCCATTGAATACTCCAATCTCACTTAGGCCATGAGACCTGTGTCACATGACAATAGTCATCTAGTACTGAAACATGAAGTCTAGCAGAGGAAGACAAAGATGCCACTATGCATGAGCCAGAAATGGAAAACGACAGATACTGAACCTTTTATGTCAAGTGAGCCTCATCTGATAAATCAATCTGAGGTAAATGACCTGGTCAGAGACTTTGGTCAGGTTTGTCAAAGGCAAAAGCACAATTACTGGGTTCTAGACTGCAAGGATGAAATCTGCTGCCACTAGGCATAAAATTTTCTGTGAAGGATTTCAATATTTGAGGCAGATGTTTGAAGAATAACTGATGCTAAGATTAAGGAAGGCATTTTTGTTGGTCCACAAATCAAACAGGTCAACAATGACAGGCAATTAAAAGAACTTCCAGTGAGACAGGAGAAAATCACATGGAAAGCATTTAAGGATGTTGTTGAAAATTTTCTTGGCCACTACAGAGCACCAACTATATGCTGCTGGTTGACAACATGCTTCAAGCATATAAAATCATGAAGTGCAACATGTCATTAAAAGTTCATTATCTGCATTCCCATTTAGTCTAAATCCCTACAAATCTTGGCGCTGTCATTGACGACATAGTGAAAGATTTCACCAGGACATTGCGGTCATGGAGAAATGGTATAAGGGCAACTAGAATCCATCAATGCTGGCTGATTATTGTTGGACACTTAAGCCAGAAGCGTCAGACACTGAGTACAAAAGAAAATCATCAACAAAACATTTTTAGCTTAGTTGAACTATTGCAAAGTGTCAGCACCTTTATGCAATTAAACACAATATAGCCAATAACAGTTAATTTCTTGTTTCTCCAAATTCCTACATGATACAAGTAGTCCAAAATCATATTTGTGTTCTGCTTCAAGTAGTCTATCATAATCACAGAATTCTGAGGAAGCAACGCTTTTGAAAAAAATTGTTGTCCAGTGTTATAGTTTCTTCTCTCTCTTTCTCTGATCACTTTTAGTAGTCATTTTTTCTTATCAGTCCAATGTGCCTTTGATGTAATTCATTTTACTACTGCGGAAGTATGATTACCATATCAAGTGATATTTATTTTCTGACTTATTGACAAAATTGACTTTTGTACATCTGTATGAATGGAAACAATTTTGGAAGTGGGGTCTGCTGCCTACTCATATTAATAAGAATCAATTTGTATATTTGCCTGACTATGTAAATTGATTTCTGTTGATATGGATAGGCAGGAGACCACATTTGTTTGGAATGCTACCTGATGGAGCAATATTTAGTAAATGTATTCTTAAAAATTGTGGACATCTCCTTTTGCAAAAAATTCTGGAAAGGGCCAGGCAGTTGTTTTCTGATTACTTAATTGAAAGTTCAGCCCCATAAAATCGTTGCTTTAGTGCTATTGAAGCTGATTTTGCTCTGCATCTGTGCTGCACGTGAACAGTTTTGGGAGGTGTCAACTTGTTGAAGACAGAGACACAGAAATTCTTCTTGTCTAGAGATAGCAAAGGTGGTGGATCAGCTGCTACAACTGATCGAGGAAGGCAAGTAGGAGGAGGACATGTATCCTTGAAGTTTGAGCATCAATCTTCTACTTTATCTTTAGAAATGTACACGTGACCATGCTATTAGGTACCTCCTGTAACTAATAAAGTGGCCACTGAGTGTATGTTTGTGGCCTTTTCCTGCTATAGCGCATCCACTTCAAGGTTCGAGCTGTTGTGCGTTCAGAGGAGCTCTTCTACACACCGCTGTTGTAACACATGGTTATTTCAATTACTGTCAACCTCCTGTCAGATTGAACCAGTCAAGCCATTCTGACTTTTCTCTTAACATGGCATTTTTGCCCTCAGAACTGCCACTCACTGAATGTTTTTCCTACTACTTTTTGTAATCTCCAGAGACTATTATGCATAAAAATTGCAGGAGATCAGCAGTTTCTGAAATATTCAAACCACCCCATCTGGCACCAACATTCATACCACAGTCAAAGTCATTTAGATCACATTTCTTCCCCTTTCTGATGTTTGGTCAAACAACAACTGAACCTCTTGACTATTCTGCATGCATTTCCACATTGAATTGCTGCCACATGATTGGCTGATTAGGCATTTGCATTAACAAGCAGGTGTATAGGTATACCTAATAAAGTGGCCCCTGAGTGTACTTCCATAAGGAAACTGTGTTATGGACCAGCAACAATAGATGTAGAATGGAGTCGGGAATTATTGCAAAACAACTAAATTTATTAACATTTATGCAGAAATGTAGAAAATTTAACAAATGACTAACTTAAACAGAAGATAACAGCATTACGCATCTATAACTTCCAAACAGTCAAACTTAGAAACAATTCTTAACAAAGTCTTACTCAAGCATAGTCTTAGAGTGGCAGTTTAGAAAGTCCAGGCGATTCATGAAATAAATGAGAGGACAGACTTGTATATTCAAGATGCAACGAAGAGACGATCTTGGAAATTCACAATACAGCAGAGAAGCGATCTCATAGAGAAGGAACAGTTACCGTAGTTTACAGCCACGGAGTACCTTTACCGAAGAGTCCAAGAAGAGTGAGATTTCACAGACAGGGAATGTCCCTTTCGCCAAACTGGTCACTACACAACACCAGAGACCATGGAAGGGTTAACCAAAAATGTGTGCCACAAACCATGTATGGATTATACGAAATGTCAGTCACATTCAAAATGCACAGAGTACTGCCGGCTAACCTAATCCTTTGGGTTCGTTTGAAGCCTGCAATCTTCACACTCACTCTCTGTTCCCGTCGATTCCTTAACGACTCCTTACCGAGCAACTGCGTCTCTTTTTATACCATTGGGATATGTCATCACGTGACTCTCACAGAAACAAAGTCACAGATTCCCAATAAACCACGTGATGTCCCCAGGAATTGAAACTACAAGCTTCCAGCAAAACAAGACCATAGATACATCACACTTAGTAAACGAAGCTAACATCCACAGGAATCAAAACTGTGGACCCATAACAACTGTCACATGGTGCAACTCAACAGCAACTTCTGTACAGGCCTGCCTTGCCTATGATTTTCACCACAAACTGTCATGCATTAGGAACTTCAAAAACCAGAGATGGAAATTATGGCAATATCAGATAGTTGCATAAAGGACATCACTGGCCTCTATTTCAACAGAGCTGGTGACTTTCCTCCTCACTTTCCATGGAGCTGTAGTTTCATGAGGACTGCAGGCTGGTCCGCAGTGTGGAATATTTATGTTTGGTATATGTTGGTTTGTGGGCACTAGGTGTTAATACTTTCTGTACAGAACCAAACGCATTAAACTCTTCCAATATTCAGCAAGTTATGAAAGTTACTGGCCACTGTTTGGGCAGCAACTTGGACACTTTCATCCTGTGGTAGCTGGTTGCACCAGCTTCATTTGAATGACCAGAGAGAGGTAAAGGGTTGCCTCCAGGCGCAAGGACCATCCAAGAGGTTTCCATGGCCAACACATGGTCTCTATGCATAACTGTGCAAAAAGCCAGGGATTTATGATTCTATCAAGCATGTAGTGTATGTTAGAACTTATCCTTCATCTTCCCTCTCACATCCAATCACTTCATTTAGCCCTCTCACAAAGATGACAAGTCTCCATGCAGTACTATTCCAAAATATGGTTTTAAACATAGATAAAATTCTTGACCAGTGTGCTTCAGGAGACTTTAATACTAGTTTACTTCTTGTGCCACTACGTATAGGAAATCAATGACCATGGCCCTCATCTGAAGCAGCATTAAAGGTCAAAGAAAAGCAGTCCTAGACAACAATTTCTCTATTTAAATCCATGATTTCTGCCTTTATTTTAGAATTTAGCTTTCCAGAGGTTCAGTCTTTTCATCTAGTGGGAATAGAGGATTATGTGACACTGTGCAGCTTGGAGTTACTGTGTTTGTGGTAGCATTTATTCATCAATCAACAACTCTAAAACCAGATTAAACTGTCACTTACCTATTACATTTCTGTGAGCAAACTGGCTGCTACAGTTGGTAAAGATGGAGTATCCCTGGCACTCACCCTCTACTCACCAGACTTGCAGGCAAACAGGAGCAGGACATAACATGTATGGGGTTCCCCTTGTCTTTACCTACCACCCTATGAGCATCTGTATCCAATATATCATTCTCCACAACCTCTACCACCTTGAACAGAATTCCAACACCAGGTATATCCTCCTCTCCTCTTTCCACTTTCTGCAGGAATCACTCTCTCCATGTCTCCCTTGTCCATGCATTCTTCCCTACTGAGCATCCTCCAGGCACTTATCCTTGCAAACTTCCCCTACACTTTCTCCTTCACCTACATTCTGAGGCCTAAACAATCCTTTTAGGTGAGGCAGCACTTCACATGCAATCTATCATTGTCACTTAATGTATCTGGTGCTTCCAGTGTGGCCTCCTTTACATCTGTGAGACCTCATGCAGATTGGGGAAATCGCTTTGTTGAGCACCTTGGCTCCATCTGCTGCAACAGCCAGGGCCTCCTGGTGGTCAGCCATTTGAAGTCCAGTCCCATTCCCATACTGACATATCTGTCCACAGCCTCGTCTACTGCAACACCAAAGCCAGGCACAAATCAACCCCTTATATTCCGTCATGTAATGGAATAATGACATCATGAACATCCACTTGTTTAACTTCCAATAACCACTCTGCTCTGTGTTCATTTATCCCTGTAGCCTCTAAACCCCTTCTTCTTCTCCTTCCCTTCCCTCATGACCAGCCCATCAACATCACCTTCACCTCCTGTGGTTTCCCATGTACTTCCTTTACCCAATGGTGTACTGTTCTCTTCTATCAGAGATTTCTCCCTCTTCAGCTCTTTGCCTTCCCTGCCTTATCAGTTCAAAGCTTCTCATATTATTCTCTTTTCCCTGCACTCCCACCCTCTTGCCTTCCTCCTCTTAACTGGATTCATCTACCACCTGTCATCTCCTGTTTCTGCCCCTCACCCTACTCTTTTATTCTGGCTTTTTTCTTTACAGAACTGTTCATTTCCCTCCAGAGATGCTACCTGACTAGCTAACTTCCACCAGCATTTTATGTGTGTTGAATGGACCAGGAACAGGTCATCAGGCCCTTGCAGCTTGCCTGTCATTTAAGCATACATAATCTATGTCCACCTCAACTCCCTTATGCCATTTCTTCATCTCCCTCTATTCCTCAAGCTATCAAATATTTTTAGACATCCACTTTAAATACTTCAATGATCCAGCTTCCACCACCCACTGTGAGGAACACAAAGATTCGCCACCTTCTGCAAGAAAAAAACTTTAGCAACTTAGTTATAAATAGGTAACCTCCTAACTTTTAGCTGTGTCTTCTTGTTTGAAACTCCCCCACTAGTGAAAACATCCTAGCATATATTCTGTGAGGTAACTCATTACTTATTATAAACAGTTGATCCTTAGTGCCTCATAATTGATTACAATGATCACGTAACCTTCTCATCACTTACTAACCCACTGTTTTCTTTGACATTGCTTGAAGCACATTATAGTTGTTGAAAAGCAATGTGGCACTTGTACATTTGGTATATTGTGAGAAATCTGGACTAAAGAAATTGTTATTTTTGGGCCTGGCTGTGTATTATTGCTATTCAGTACTGTAATACAGTGGTAGCTAGTACTATTCTCACAATCTAATTATGCAGTGATGCAATTCCTGTGAATTAGGGCACAGCATCAATGGGGCCAATTTCAAAATCTGTCATTTTGAATGGTCTTGACCGCATTCCTCGAGCCCACAGCCCGAGATATTGCAGTCCCACTTTATACACCGTCAGATTTATGATGACATCATAATTTCCCACGTTGCTCATCGCAGCAGTTGAGGTTGGACTCTAACAATAGGCGATTGACCACGGTCGTTAACCCATAACGAAAATGGCAGAAGCAGCCCAAATGAAAAAGAAATGTAGACAGTATTAGTGTGGAGTATCTGATATACGGATTTATACCACAACCAACAGCAGCCAATTTGTCTGTTATGAGGAAACTGTCTTTTTTTTCTAATGAGGCAATGAAACAGTCAAGGCTCCTTGAACATTTGAATAGAATACGTTTTGATAAAGCAAACAAGAACTTGGCTTATTTTCAGTTGCTTTGTGAAAATGTTCAGAAGCTAGAAACACTTCAAAGCATGTTTACCAGCACTTCACAACAAAGCACGGTCTGCATGCTTCAAAAAACATATCATTGCTCATTGCTTAAGTCCCTCATAATTGGAAAAGAACTGATTCTGCCAGCAGTAAGGCAGGTTCTGAGTATGGTTCTGCACAAGTCACCAAATAATTCCACTCAGAGACAGCTCTGTTCAAAGATGAATAGATGAATTGTCTAAGAATGCGGAAGACACATAGTGCAACAAACTTAGGACAACAGAATTTGCTCTGCAGTTGGATGAGTAAACTTTGCCAGGAAACAAATGTTTTCTTCTTGGTTATGTTTGCTTCATAAAAGATGAAAGCATGGTTCAAAAGTTGTTATTTGCAAGGGGACTAAAAATAGATACAAGGGGGAGTCAATATTTTGAGTTCATTGAAACTTGCAAAACAAAAACTTGTATTTGCTGGCTGTGAGTTTATTTGTAATTCCAAAGAGCTTTTCAAAGTTCTCGTGAAAACGATACTAGATCCATTCTGTTTCAGTTATCTCAGAAACACCGGATTCAAGAAGTGTAGTTTCCCTGGAAACAAATTGCATTTAATTTGCAAATCACCACTTAATTTTACTTCCAAAGTAATTAACTTGGACTAGATGAAATTTTTGCTCAAAGTAATCAAAGCCCGAGATCTCATTCAGGTACTTGGGCACATATTGGTTTGGCTGTAAGTTTTGATCATTCTTTGTGGCAAAAATATTGGAAAGATGCAATGTGCATGTCATGATTCACTAAAATTCTAATCAGGAAAGATTTAAAATGAAGAAAAGAAAGGGATGGAAATTAATTTATACAGTGCTTTTTTTTCTGGCAATATATGACTAAAAATCGATTTCCTCACACTCTAGAGCAAAACAAGATGGAAATTTCTAAACTGTTTTGTATAATTCAGTAAATTCAACTGGCCACTTCTGGCATGACTTATTAAGTTCTGGCATGATTCTCTCAACAGACACTTGCATGATTACATCATTCACTGGATAAGATTCTCTTTAAAGCATTGCATTGGATATTAGAACAGGTTATTCAAGCAGACCTCAACACTGGGCACTCCAGACACAACTATGTCTTTGGAAGTGACCCTGTAAATTAATTCCCAAGCTCTCCTTGTTCCTTTGGGAAACCATGCATACTGTACCAATGCTTACAACATTCCCTAGGCTCCTGATCTCACTCCAAAATCATGCAGCTAACCCCACAAGCCTCAGGGCCTAACCCTCTGATGTGATTCCCTGATCCCTGCTCCCCAATGATAACCTTGTTCCGAAATAGGGCCACGTCCAATCCTAAATCAACAAGGCAAGTCTCGATCTCGAACCTGCTACCTAATTTCCACCCCTCACTGATCTAATGTCTATTTATTCTCCTTTAATTGAAGAGGAAGAATCATTATGGAGTGTTAAAGGGCTCCACTTGTGTCAAGTGTTACAGACTGCTGATTACATTCTTTTATTAAGCACTGGTTTACCTGCGGAATGGTGTGATCCATCTCCCAAGTTCAAGATTGCAGTATGAACTGTTCTCTTTACAGCACACATAAAGTTCAATTCTGTGATCCCAAATAGCACAGGTTTCATCTGTTGTTCCAGGGCATGACAATGAAACATCAAGTTCTAAATGGTTAAATGAAGATAGATCTGTGGAAGACAGTAATGTTTCGAATTTATTTATTATTTATATATTTGCAGTACCTACCTCATCAAATTTTGTACAAGGTAACTTTTCTAGCCTCCTACTGTCAATGATCATTAATTCCATCATGCCATTACAACCTTTCAAAAGTGGCTATAAGCCTCCTCCTCTAACTTTCTCTGTTCTGACTTTGTTTAGTAATCATAAACAGTATATTTTGCTGGACCTGCATATTACTAAACAAATTTATTTGGTAGGGGTGGAACTTCAGGCAGGATGTTGAACCTCCAATTCTTTCATTGCCACCATCAACATTTCTGACAGGAAGTGTGGAAAGTATTCTATTATTACTATTCGTTATACTAAGGTTCTACAGCAGAAACAAATACAGTTGTAGAAAATAAAGTTAGGATAATCCAAAATGAAACAAAGAATATCACTAATTCCTTATACAGCATCTTAATTAAGAGCAATCTGAAATATTTAACTTGAATTTGGTAATACTGCACTATATTTTCAGAAACAGAATTAAAATCAGAGTTAATATCACTGGCATATGTTGTGAAATTTGTTGTTTTGCGGCAGCAGTACATGGCAATACATAAGAGTAATAATATAATGAAACCTATAAATTAAAATAAGTATATATAATAAAAAATAAATTCAGCACTAAATTAATTATCATAATCCAGAGCATGATTGGTCTGTTTCCAGGTCAAAGTTGCAACATTCTACAAATTCGACCAGGTACCTTCCATTTGAAATTCTGCCTGCTAGAAGCAGCTGTCTTCTCTTTCAAGCATGTAGGATCTTATTTCTATTGCAACTGTATTGCAAAGAGAAATTAAGATCTATTTTTCCAAAGCACTTTTGTTATTGGGAATTCACTGTGGAACTAGCTTTCAATATTGTTGCATGCTGTGCTGCTGCACAATTTAAAAAGAACATCTCTGAGCAGATCCCACTCTGAAACTGGGAAGCAATTTCAAGTAAGTTTCCTTATATCAGTAAGGAAATTATTCTGTAGGTAACAAGTAATTTATTTATTTACCTGTTCTCCATCAAGCACTCCTCTGTAGCCATTTCCCTTCTATAGTACCAATAGACAACCACTCTCTTCCAAACTCAAAATCTGCACCCAGCATCTCTTTAATTCTGATGTTAGCCAATCTCGTCCATCATCTGTCTTCTCCCAATCACTGGTCACACAACAGAAAGCTAAGTAATCAATCCAACCCTACTCAGTAACAGACCCGATTCACAGTGATAACCCAACACAACCACTTGTCACATGACACAAACCAAATAACCTTCCCATCCACTGCACAAATCACCTGAGTTGCCCCCAATACTCACATCCCAATCTAACTGTCCTCTGCACCACCCTCCCAAATGAGTTCACCAAACTCCAACCAACGATGATATTTCTTACTCATTGATTTCCTCCCTAAAACAGCTGCACCTGACTCTCTGACCCCTTTTCTAATTCACAACCCTCCTTCACCTTGTCTAGATGATTTCTCCAGAACCAGACAAACTTAGAATAAAAAAGGAGATAAGGGCTAACAGAATAATGCCTAGTTTCAAGTTACAAGATATCATGGCTCAGAAGTTAAACATATTCACTCTTAAGTATCTTTCAACTTAAATAACAGCCTGAAAATCAAATGAAAAAAAATCTACAAACTCTTAGGTCATGCAGCACCTCGAGAAGGCGAAACAGAGTGAATATTCTGGGTCAAAGATCATTCACCACAACAACAACTTTCCTTTACTAACACAAGAGATTGTGCAGCTGCCGAAAATCTTAGGCAACACATACAAAGTGTAGGAGGTACTCAGCAAGTCAGGCAGCATCGTGGAGGGGAATTAAAAAAAAATCAGCATTTTGAACTCAGACCCTTCAACAGGACTGTAAAGGAAAGGGGCAGATACCAAAATAAGAAGCTAAGGTGAGGGGAAGGAGTACAAACTTGCAGGTGATAGGCGAAACCAGGTGAGGGGGAAGGTAAGTAGGTGGACGTGGGGGCTATGAAGTAAGAACTGGGAGCTGATAGGTGGAAGAGATAAAGAGCTGAAGAAGGAATCTAATAGGAGATAACAGCAAATCATGGAAGAAAGAGAAAAAGGTGAGCAACCAGAAGAAGGTGATGAGCACGTGAGGAGAAAGGGTGAGGGAGTAATGTAAAAAGAGAGAAGTGAGATGGTAAGTAATTACTTGAAGTCAGAGAAATCGATGTTCATGCCATCAGGTTGAAGGCTGCACAGAAAGAATATGGGGTGTTGCTCCTCCAACCTGCATTTAGCCTCATTGTGGCAGTAGATTAGGCCATAGACAAACATGTCAGAATGGGAATGGGAAGTTGAACTGAAATGAGTGGCCTTTTGCGGCAGATAAGGCAAAGATTTCGATAAAGCAGTCTCCTAACCGCATCAGGTCTCAGCAATGGAGAGAAGGCCAGCCCGAGAACACTTGACACAGCAGATGAGCCTGAGAGACTTGCAGGTGCTGTTTGGGGCCCTAAATGGAGGTGAGGGAGGAAAAGAGACAGGTGTAGCACTTGTCACTCTTGCAGAGATAAGTACCAGGAGGAAGATCAGTGGGGAAGGATGAGTATACAAGGGAGTCATGCAAGATTGAACTTATGGAATGGGAAAAATGTTGTCATGGCTATCCCTCAAGGTCGAGGATGATGGTCTTCGTTCCGTTGATCTATCACAGAGTGAAAATGTTTCTGCGTGTGTTTGTTTATCGTGTACTTGATGTTGCACTCCAAGAAACACACGATACTTCACAAATCAACCAAGTGATTCCAGTGGCATGGAAACCATGACAATTGGAGCTGATGGATTTGTTGCAGCCTTCATCTGCCTTCACAGCTGTTGAGTTCCAAGTAACTTAGTCCGCCTGTTCCACTGTTGAGGTCTTGGTTGGACTGTTCTTTGTCAGAGACCTCACCCTCAACCTTACTGCCATGGGTGACCCTACCAGGAGCATAGCTCCAGACGGCATCGCTCTTGGGATCTCAGGACCACACAAGCTCCTCCACCACGACAAAGTGACAATTCATGGAGAAGGGGAAAGATGTACTTAGTGGTAGGGTCCCTTTGGAGATGGTGCAAGTTATGGAGAACTATACGCTGGATGCGGCAGTTCCTGAGGTGGTAGATAAGGATTACTTTATCCCTGTTGCATCAGTTGATGGATAGGGTAGGAACAGATGTGTGGGAAATGGACGGAGATATGGGAGGGGCAGCATCAATGGTGATGGGAGGGAAACCTTGTTCTTTGAAAAAAAAAGAGGATACCTCAGATATTATACAAAGGAAGGCCTCATACTGAGAATGGATGCAGTTGAAACATTGGAACTGAGAGTAGGGAATGCAATTTTAACAAGTGACAGGCTGGAGAGAGAGGTATAGTCAAGATTACTGTGAGAGTCAGTGGTTTAGTATAATAAGTCAGTAGAGAGTCTGTGTTCAGAGATGTTTCCTACTTTTCTCTGTTTCTATTCCCCATTCTGGTTACCCTCTCACCCTTTCTCTTCTCCTCAACCACGCATCACCTCCATCAGATTGCCCATATCTGTCCCTATCTTCCATGATCCACCATCCTCTCCTATCAGATTCCTCCTTCAGCCCTTTACCTTTTGCCACTGTTATGTGTGATGAGAAAACCAGATGGAGATGGGGTCCAGAGTTGACCCCCCTGTGAACTATGCTGCTAACGAGAGAGAGAGATGAAGAGGGGGGGAGGCATCCTGCTGCAGATGTGAGAAAGAAAGACAAAGATTTAAAGTTATGGCTCCATGGGTGATTTAGTATTATGGCTCCATCACTAATTGTTGACTTTAGCGCCAAGGACATTTAGCCTGTTTGTGTAAATCCCTGCTGACACAGCAAGGCAGGACCAGGTGATGGACATGGGCAGTTGATGGATGGCTGGTACCCCGGCAGGGGAGATAAAAAAGCAAGTCTGCTGAGACACAGGCAGGCACACCACGGGACTCTGAAAGAGCATTGTGCACCCACGGGAAGGTGGGGGTTTGGAGGATCGATTCGGGGGAATCGATCAGAGGCTCATAGTGTGTGAAGGCAGGCCGGTGGGGGCTTGTGTGTGTGTCCACCCTCGCCTGGGTGACAAGCTCATCACTGGTCTGGCCGGGAACGGAGGGGTCACAGTCAGTGACCACAGCAGAACAAGAAGACAATGGAAGGTTTGTCTGCTACAATTGCTCATCTCTCTCTCTCTCTCTCTCTCTCTCCCCCCCCCCCCAACGGTACAACAGCAACTACCTCAGCTTAAACTGAACTGAACTGAACTGAACTCTGCACCATCATAAGACTATTCATTTATCCTTAGACTTCGATAGAGCTTGGTTTTGATTTATATTTCCACATTTCTGTATATATCATTGCTAACCTGTTTTTTTATGTATATTTGCATTTTATTGTACTGTATTACTTAGTTTACTAATAAACACTTTTAGTTATAGTACCACCAAAGTATCATTCCATTTCTGCTGGTTTGGTAACCCAGTCATGGGGCATGTGACACCACCTATCATAAGACCATAAGACATAGGAGCAGAAGTAGGCCATTCAGCCCATCGAGTCTGCTGCATCATTCAATCACGGGCTGATGCAATTTTTCCAGTCATCCCCACTCCCCTGCCTTCTCCCCATATGCTTCGATGACCTGGCTAATCAAGAACCTATCTATCTCTCCCTTAAATGCACCCAATGATTTGACCTCCACAGCCACTCGTGGCAACAAATTCCACAGATTTACCACCCTCTGACTAAAGTAATTCCTCCACATCTCCGTTCTAAATGGACACCCTTCAATCCTGAAGTCATGCCCCCTTGTCCTGGACTCCCTACCATGGGAAATAACTTTGCCATATCTAATCTGTTCAGGCCTTTTACCATTTGGAATGTTTCTATGAGATCCCCACACCCATTCTCCTGAACTCCGGGGAATACAGCCCAAGAGATGCCTGACATTCCTCATACGGTAACCCTTTCATTCCTGGAATCATTCTCCTGAATCTTCTCTGAACCCTCTCCAATGTCAATATATCCTTTCTAAAATAAGGAGCCCAAAACTGCACACAATACTCTCAGTGTGATCTCACAAGTGCCTTATAAAGCCTCAACATCACATCCCTGTTCTTATATTCCATACCTCTAGAAATGAATGCCAACAATGCATTTGCCTTCTTCACAACCGACTCAACCTGGAGGTTATCCTTTAGGGTATCCTGCAGAGGGTCCCCCAAGTCCCTTTGCACCTCTGCATTTTGAATTCTCTCTCCATCTAAATAATAGTCTGCCTGTTTATTTCTTTCACCAAAGTGCATGACCATACACTTTCCAACACTGTATTTCATTTGCCACTTCTTTGCCCATTCCCCTAAACTATCTAAGTCTCTCTGCAGGCCCTGTTTACTCATCACTACATGCTCCTCCACCTATCTTTGTATCATCAGCAAATTTAGCCACAAATCCAATAATCCCATAGTCCACATCATTGACATACATCGTAAAAAGCAACAGTCCCAACACCGACCCCTATGGAACTCTACTGGTAACCAGCAGCCAGCCAGAATAGGATCCCTTTATTCCCACTCTGTTTTCTGCCAATCAGCCAATGCTCCCAGCTTTTCACTTCACTCCTCTCTCCCACCCACTCACCTTCCATCTCACCTAGTCTTACCTATCACATGCCACTTTGTACTCCTTCCCCTCCCTCCACTATCTTATTCTGGCTTCTGACCCTTTTCTTTCCAGCCCTAATGAAGGGTTTCAACCCAAAACTTTGACTGTTTATGGCCTTCCATTGATGCTGCCTGATCTGCTGACTTCCCCCAGCACTTTGAGGGTGTTCCCTTTTCCTTTATTAAGTTCCTTTAATGTAGCAAAATGTTTTCCAGGCAGTTAACATAAAAAAAACAGTTGCAGAGCCACATCTGGAAATATCAGTGCAGTCTTCATTGTCTTTGAGGAACCCAGCGTATCCGCCACTTCATTTTAACTGAGGAAGAAAGGGAATTAAAACAGAATGCAAGAAAAAGTTTCCTCAGATTAGTATTTTGCCAGCCAAAGGAACAATTCTCAATGACTAAAACTGGGATAGTAGTGAGCATTTCAAGGCCATGTACTGGGAACACACAGAAGCCCTGTGTAAACTATCGAAGGAATAAAACTACCCACCACCTGCTCTGAAAATCACCTATTGCCCTGTCTGTAGTAGAGTCTACCTTTCCTGTATAGGCCTCAGTAGTTACCTCCTGAACCACAAAACCAAAATGGAAGCAAGCCAATCTCAAACTGAGGAACTGCCTAAGAAGAAGTAGTCAGCTACCAGGACAGTTTTCCCTTCATGGGAAAGCACTGCTGCTGCATTTAGTTCATGAAATTTTAAAACAGCATATCTGGAGCAGCCTGATGCTAGTCTATGAACCAATAAGATGCTGGTTTAATGAGCACGATCATGGATTTTCCAGAGTTTGCTTTTAATCTCTTTTAGTAGAAGAGGAATTCTCCAGTATGAAAACTCTGCTGGGTTAATCTTGAATTGCATAAACATTCTGGAACAATGTTAAAGCTATGCTCATCTAGGTAAATGAAAATCTCATACACTCCTGACTTGTGCCTTCTAAATGATGAAAACATGTGAGGCCACATCATTAAGGAAATTAGTCTGGTTACGTTTCCGGTTAATGATAAATACAAAACAATGATGATGATGGTTTCTTGAATTCATGGTGAGATGGTATTCCTCTTTTTTGGCAAATGATTGTTGCTGGCAGTGGATATAGCACCACATTTGAATATTCCCCACATCTTCTTGTATGCAGACAATTATTGTGAATGGAAATGAACAGTGCAACCATTATCAATCATTCTCCATTTCCAACCTTTAATCATTTATCAAAAGATGAAAATGCTAGGGCCTTGGACACTTGTCTGATGAAGGCTCACAGCTGTGCCTTAAGATTAAAATGATTGGCCTGCAACAGGCACAACCATTTTCCGTTATCTTAGTTTAGACTCTAGCCAGTAGAGACTTCCTCCCCACTTACTGTTTATTATGACTTTGAGGTTTTCATGATAGTGTTCATTCAAATTCTGTCTTTAAGACTGTTCCCTTGTATGTGTTTCAACCAAGGCAATAATGATGTCTGGTGCTTAATAGCTTTGTTAAAACCCAGTGAGCTGGTTGTGAGTGTCTGATCACACTGCATTCCTTTATAGTGGACTGGGAAAGACAGATTGGATGAAATTTACTATATTACACACTTGAATAATTTTCTGTTATTATGTAAATACCAGTGTAGGAACTCTAAAGGATCAGCATAATAGCATGTTAAAGGGGCCTGCAGTCTTGACTGTGTTCAAAATACTTGAGCATTTCTTGAAATTAAGAAGAATTGGGTGGTTGGCTTCTCAGAAGGTTGGCTGCCAAAGTTGGATATGACACTTCCTGTAATTAGTGCCTTTGAAACAGCTTTATTCGCCTTGTGTCATTATGTTTAGCAAATCCAGTTAATGGCTTAAGTGGCAGCCAGCCAAATATAAACTATTAATTTTTAAATTACATCTAGAGGGGACTAGATTGACGCAATTTAGGGCTAAATGTGTGAAAAGGTGTTCATCAGGAAGCTGCCATGATAGGACTTCTAGCAAGAAACACGACAATGTTTAATGAGCAATATTAGACAGGCTTTTATGTCACACAAAAGAGTGTGAAATGCCAATATTAAAAGCTACAAGGGAGTTAGTCATAGGCCAGTTCTGCCCATCTATAATATGGATATTATCTATAAAGCTATTTCAATTTTAATTACCTTACAAATAAGTAGTATGATTATTGGATGAAAATTATTATTTTCCCTGAAGAATGTAACTCTATAAATAACTGAAGGAAAACAATGAAATCAGTTAAATTCTGTTCTAAATTTCTTACAGTTAATCTTGTACTTGCTGTATATTTTCCAGTTCTTGATATTCTAACGATCAGGAACACTTTGTTTCTATCTATCTTTGCCAATTGTTTATTAAATTGAATCACTTCTATTATATTGCGCATGATCAATGTAATTCTTACAAAAGAAATCTTAAATTGCAAATCTTACCTGGCATTTATAATTTCTCATATTAAGCTTTCAGTGTCCTTACACTGGTTGCAGCAGGTCATCAAGTGAACATTACTGAACTTATTCCTTGATATTTCCATTTATAATATCTCAGATCCTATTAATTTTCTTGTTTTTACAATTATACCTTTTGCTTTTAAAGATGCTACTTAACGTAATTTGAAGTTAATCACTGCATGATGCAATAGTCTAATTCACTTTACCTCCTGAGAGAAGATTGCACATAATTTATTTGAGTTAGTTTAAAAGCAAACAACTGATACATAATTAACCAGAGTGACAAAAGAGACTTCCTATACAGGAATATGAAGCAAAGAAAACTTTCTGGATGAGATCAGTTGGTTGAATAGCATCTATGTAAGGAAAGGAATTAGCAATGTTTCAGATCAAGGCCCTTCCCATTCAATACCCTGAATGGTAAACAATGTATTTAATCAATTCTTTGTTAGCACAGTGTTTAGCATCCCCAGCAGAGAGAAAACATTTGAACAGATATCTGACAATTCCATTAATTAAGTTACATGGGTTGCTTAACTTCTGTGAACTATGATTCTTAGGATTTCAAAGATTTGACTGATATTCCTATTTCTAAGAGGGTTGAAAGGTAAGTCCATGAAACTGTAATCAAGTTAGCATGACAAAAGTGTTGGAAATAAATGTAATCTTTACTCAAATTATTATAGAAAAACATGCAAAAACTGAAAACATTGTATAGAATAGTCACGAAAGGGAAGCCATACTTTGTCAACCTTATTGATTCTTTGAAGTTAAAGAAAGAGCTATTACAAGTAATATATTTGGACTTTCAGACGGTCATCAATAAATAATGGTATAGTGGACTCATGACCAAGGTTAGAGCAAAGTCAGGTACCAGGAGTCAGAATGTGGAACAAATTCACTATAAAAGACAAAGTAATGGATAAACAAGCTCCTCATATTGGCAAAAGTTTGTAAATAGCATCCTACAGTGGTGCATGCTGGAACAACTATTGTTTACAAAATAGACTAATGATTTGGATTCTGGAATATCAAGTAAAATTTCTAAATTTATGATGGATTTCAAACTAGTAGCTGTAGTTCCTGAAAAGAATGAATGAGAAAATACAAAGAAAATGAAGGATTTGCAGAATGTAAAGTGTGTAATTGGCAAATTAATTTCAATGTATTTATTAGTCAGTGGTGTTGATTTTGCTGCGAGAACAAGGAGTTTAGAACTCTATGGCTCTATTTGAGATAAGGAACCTCGGTGGCATGGAAAAGTAGATCTAGATACTGTATAGAAATAAAACAAAAATCATTATCAGCAACCATTACAGGTTACTTAAGGAATCTCAAGGTTGTATGTGGTGACATACATATACTCTGATTATATATCTTTTACTTTGAGCCTTAAAGCCTGAGTAAAGACAATTGTGATGCTATATATTTACGAAATGATAGAACAGAAAAGCACAGAAATTAAAATTGAATGGAGCCTTGGTTGCAGTCATATTATTAAAATATTTAAGAAAGGAAAAAAATGAAAAAGTGATTCACAATAATAATGCAGAATTGATAGATGATTCACCGCAGAATATTTTCTAGAGAATAGGGAAGTCAGAGCAGAAAAGAAAGAAGTTATTAAATGAAGATTAGATTTGATAGAAGAAAAATGAATAGTAAGTTCAGTAGGCAGATGAAGCATGTATGTGAACAACAAGGGACTTCAAAGCTAAATTCATTCATTTTTGATGCAAGGAGTTTAACAAGTAGAGAACTCAAACTTAATTTATGGGGTCTTCAATATTATTGCCATCATTGCTACATAGTTGAAAGATGAGCAGTGCTGGCAACGCAAAATCACAGGGATAGAAGTTTAAGGTGAGACTGAGGTAGTACAGACGGCAGTGGCATTGACTGACCTGTTAATCAAAGACTGCATTACCTCAGAACTGAGGAGGATTTTCTGGAAGACCATTCAGATGAGGCCAAATGGGTAGAGATTAGAAATCAAAAGGGTGGTTTCACTTTGCTGGGGCTGCATTACAGACCACCCAGAGTGAACAGGAGATAGAAGAGCAGTTACATAGGTAGATTTCAGAAAGATGCAATTAAAATAGCACTTGTTGTACTAGAGGATTTCAATTTCCCAAATAGTAATCAGGCTTGACTTAGAATTAGAGGCTCAGAGAGAAGTATTTCCAGAAGACGTTATGGGGCAGTATGTAGATAGACCAATGAGGTAGTGTGCAATATTGAGCCTTACCTTGGGGAATATAGGTGGTCAAGTGGACAGTATGTCAGTGAAAAATCATTTTGGAGATAGTAACTATAACTCTACATATTTTAAAGAAGTTATGGAAAAGGAAGGGAATAGAGCAGAAATAAATGTCTTAAAGTGGAGGAAGGCTAATTTTGTTAACATAAGAGGGGACCTGGCAAAGGTAGTTTAGAAGCATCAGCTTGTAGGTCAATATACATCTGCACTGTGGGCAGCATTCAAAGAAATAATGAGGATCTGAGGGTAAAGCCAGGAGTAACATGTATAGGGATCTCTGAATCTATAGGTGCTCTATAAGTACATTAAAGGCAAAAGAGTAACCAAGGAAAAGGTAAGGCCCACTAGAGATGGCAAGGGTAATCTGTGCATGGAGCAAGAAGGTAAAGCCAAGGTCCTAAATGAATGTTTTTCATCAGTATTCACAAAGAAAATGGACTTCGTAGTTGGAGAGTCCAGTGAAGGGATAGGTTAAAGTTGGGTGCAGGTCTGAACAAATAAAGAGGAGGCACTCAATACCTTGACTGTCTTAAAGGTGGATAAATAGGATTTATCTCAGGTTTCTGTTAGGAAATTACTGAGATTTTTAAATGTTCACTGAATACAAGCACCACCAGATGACTGGAAGATAGCAGACTATATCCCCCTTTTCAAGAAAGGCAGCAGGGAAATGCCTGTTAACTATAGATCTGCAAGTCTAACTTCAGTGATACAGAATATAATGGTAAAAATTCTGAGGGAGACAATTAATAGTCACTTGCAAAGACAGAGACTAATCAGAGACAGTCATATTACTGTGACAAGGTCAGTTCCTGTCTGGCCAATTTGATTTATTCTTTGAAGAGGTAACAACATGTATAGTGAATCCTGGGATAGTATTTGTGAATTATAGGGACTTTAGCAAAGCCTACGTGGGAAACTGTTCCAAAAGTTTAGTGCTCATGAGTTCCCAAACTTGATCCAAAATTGGCCTGGTGATAGGAGACAGGGTGTATTGGATACCTGTGACTAGTGAGGAGCCACAATAATTACTGTAGTACTTTCTAAAATATACATGAATGAGGATGCGTCAGTAGATTTGCGGATGATCTCAATATTGGTAGAATTGTTAATGGTGTGAAAGACAGTTTTAAATTGCATACAATAATAAAGTATTGATGAATTTGGATGAAAAGTGGCAGATGGAGTTCAATCCAGACAAATGTGAGGCAATTCACTTGGGGGCATGAATAAAGCTGTAACATAAACCATGAACATTAATCTTAGTGAGTATTAAGGAACAGAGGAATTTTGCAGTACAAATCCATAGATCTTTAAAGCAGACAATGCAGGTAAGTAATAAGACCATAAGATAAAGGTGCAGAATTAAGCCATTCCGCCCATTGAGTTTGTTCTGCCATTCAATTACAGCTGATTTATTTTCCCTCTAAACCCCATTCTCCTCCTTTCTCCCCCTAACCATTGATGTCGTTACTAATCAAGGACATCAGTGATTTCAGGGAGGAGGCAACCTATCAACCTCCACTTTAAATACACCCAATGACTTGCCTCTATAGCCATCAGTGGCAATGAGTTTCAAAAACTCACCATGCTCTTGTTAAAGAAATTCCTTCTTTTCTCTGTTCTAAATTATCATCCTTCTATTATGATAATGTGGCTCGGAAGGTATTTGGGATACAGAGCTTCATTATTTGGGGCTTGAATATAGAAGTAGGGGGCTTATGTTCCAACTTTATAAAACCTTGGTCAGATCTCTGCTGCAGTGCTACCTGCACTTGTGATCACCGTGCAATAGAAAATGTTCAAAAGGCTGCAGAAAAGATCTATCAAGATGGAGCAGTCATTCATGAGGAGAGTCTTGAGAGACTAGGTCTGTTCTCCTTGGAGTGGAGGTGGTTTAAAAGAGACATGACTGACGAATATAAGATTATGAGAAGTATAGATTGAGTAGTCTGGAGGACACTTCTCCCAAGATCACATGTGGACAACATACAGGGTGTAGATTTAGGATGAGGGAGAAGAGATTTTAGAGGGAATATACATTTAGAGAGTGGTGCATACCTGGAAAACACTGCTTGAGAGAGTGATTGAAGCCGAGAGCATTTGAGAAGTGTCCAGATAAGCATTTGCATCACTTTGGTATAAAGGAAGATGAACCAAATGCTGGGTGATGCTGTTAATACTGAAAGGTTATCACTAACTGGCGTGGCTAAGTTGTGCCAAATGGCCTATTTCTATGCTTCATGATTCTCTGATAGGACAGTCATAGAGAAAACATTTCATTCTGTGAGGATGACACCAAATTGAAGACCACAAATATAAGTTCATTCATTAATATAAGGAGAAATTCTCTGGTTAATACAATTCATTAACCAGAAAATGTGGAATTCACTTTCTTTAGGAGCAGTTAAAGAAATTACATAGATGAATTTCTGAGGTCCAGAAGAATTGATTGATAAGGGATAAGAAGAGGGTTGGGATACAGATTAAGTAAGCAGATTCATGGGGGCTGGGAGGTAAACAGCTTACTTCTGGGCTGCAGCATCAATGTAATCTGATGACTCATTCTAAACAAATAAGCTATGATTCCAAACAGTATGATTCATTCATGTTAATTTTTTTTTCCTCTTAAAACCTTGGTGTTCAAAATTACTCCCAATATTCCAATTATGCTATCACTGTGGATTTATACAATTAAAATAATTTGGATCAATTTTGTCAAATGCCTTTCAGATGTAGTGATATAGAAATATGACAAAAATAGAAGTAAGAAACCACTCTGGCTTTCAAACCTGATTCAACAGAATCATAGCTGATCCTCTACCTTAATACCATATTCCTGTTCTCACCCTTGCAGATTACTTGACATTGACAGTAAATACTCTGACTTCCCACAACTGGTTCCCCTATTCTATTTTATTATGGAGCCTCATTTCCTCATATTTGTTTGAACTGATACCAAAAATATTTTAAAAACACATTATCTCATCCTGTGAAGTCCCCTGAGAAGCACACCCAGTTTGCTCAGACATATCTCTGAGAAAGTAATCAAACATTCTATAAAACACAGTCTGAAATTAATAAAGCAAAACCCCAGGATGTGCAGGGTATTCTCTTGGTCCTCAACATACAAAAACTATTTTCTCAATTGAAATGGGATTATCTTTGCTCTAATTGTCACCTACTGGTATTTTTTTTACAGTGCTTGATCAACATGGCATCATCTGAGATTGTGGCCACAAGTTTAAGTGCTAACATAAATGATGATGGTGCGGAGCTGAGTGATGATGGCGCTAAACAGCGATTCCTTTGCCTGCATCTTTGGAAACAGCTTTATTTCTATCTTTGATATCTCTTTTTTTCCCTTTCAAGGTTCTTTTGAAGACCCTGACCTGGAGTTACACTCTGACTTCAGTTCTTTAAGGGAATGGGACGTGCTCTCAGGGCCTCACAACTGGCCGCTTTTTGATATCCCAAGGACACAGCCTAGAAGACTAACGTGCCTTCAGAGTGCTGGATTTTCATGGCTCTTGAGGAGGACTGATTCAGGGCTGGTGCCACTGCCGACGACTGATGCGTCACAGGAGAACAAGGAAGATCAGAAGCAGTGGGCTTGCTGCTTGCTGTGTGCCCAGAGGCACAGAGCTCGGAAAGATCAACGCAACAGACTTTTAACACTATAAATCAACGAGTTGTTTTGTTATGTCTCCCCTCTCGCTATGAAACGGGGACACCTTTTTTCCCTTATTAAGGAGAGAGAGACAGCTTGTGGTATGTAGAATACCAGGTGAACAAGTAGTCTTTGGGGTACTGCAAGTCTGTGTCTTTATTGATGCTTTGCTGCATGCACGCTTGAGTGCTTGGTAGGGGGCACTGATGTTTTTTTGCCGGTGGGGGGTTTCATTCCCTTGCTGTTGCTTGTGCATGGAAGAGGGGGGCTTTGGGGTTCTAACATTTAACTGTCAGTCATTCTTTTGAGCACTCCTCTGTTCTCATGGATGTTTGCAAAGAAAAAGAATTTCAGGATGTATACTGCATACATTCTCTGCCATTAAATATACCTATTGAAACCTTTTGAATGAATGTAGCTTTATATCACATCAATTAAATCACACTGCTGTGAAAGAATGAACGATGTACAATAATTCATCTAAGAATAAAGCTTATAGTTGGTTCAAAAGTACGTCATCTCTTTTTATTGTGCTTCACTGGATGGTCACCCAGGGCCGGAAGGTGAAAAGACTTACCCTACCCGGGATAGGCTTCCTCTTGTCTTCACTAACCACACCACCAGCCTCCACGTCTAGCTTGTAATTCTCCGAAACCTCCGCCCCAATGGCGGATTCCACCACCAAGCACATCCTTTCCTCACCCCCACTTTCTCCTTTCCAAAGGGATCATTTCCCTTGTCCATTCATCCCTCCCCACTGATCTCCCTCCTGGCACTTATTCTTACAAGTGGAACAAATGCTACACCTGCCCCTACACCTCCTCTCTCACTATCATCCAAAGCCCTAAACAATCCTTCCAGTTGAGGCGTCACTTCACCTATGAGTCTGCTGTGATCATTCACTGTGTTTGGTGCGTCCGGTTTGGCCATCTGTATTATCGGTGAGACCCAACGTAGATTAGGAGATCACTTCACTGAGTATCTACGCTCTGTCCGCCAGAACAAGCAGAATCTCCCAGGGGCCACCCATTTTAATTCCACTTCCCATTCCCATTCCGATACGTCCATCCACGGCCTCCTCCACTGCTGTGATGAGGCCACTCTTAGGTTGGAGGACCATCACCTTATATTCCATTTGGGTAGCATCCAACTTGATGGCATAAACATTGATTTCTCAAACTTCCGGTAATGGCCCCAACCTTCACCATTTCCCATCATCTTTTTGCTCTCTCACCTTATCTTCTTGCCTGCCATCAACTCCATCTGGTGCTTACCCACTCCCCCCCTTTTCTTTCTTCCATAGCTTTCTGTCTCTTTCACCAGTCAACTTCCCAGCTCTTTACTTCATTCCCCCCACCCCACTTCCAGGTTTCACCTGACACCTTGTGTTTCTCTCTCCCCTCCCCTCTACTTTTTAAAATCTACTCTTCAGTTTTTTTCCTCCAGTCCTGCTGAAGGGTTTCCGCCCGAAATGTTGACTGTATCTTTTTTCCATAGATCCTGCCTGATCTGCTGAGTTCCTCCAACATTTTGTGTGTGCTGCTCAGATTTCCAGCAGCTGCAGATTTTCTCGTTTAATATTCTCAACATGTTTGCTTTGAGTACATACAAATTCAAAAAGTTCTTGAAAAAAAATTAGAAATGCTTTCATGCTTTCATTGAGAAAACCTAACAGGCAGTAATCATTTGAAATTAGAGATGTTTCAATCACTGAAAATATTGCTATAATGGCATCATAGTAAAATGGTTGTGGAAAAGATCAATTACATTACCTTTTGGAAGGTCAATAATTGCAACAGCCCCCTTGTTGCCTTGCATTATTGTGTCATTGAATATGTTTATTACAAAAGCTGGCCTCTGAAGCTTTGCTTCCAAGTTTTTCATATAACTGAACCTTGTAGAAAAAATTAAAAATAATTAAATTTAATTGGCAGTATGCTTATTCACTTTTGTATATTCTGAACATATACAGTGCCTATATAGACAGATAGACAGACAGTATTCACACCCCCTGCAAGTTTTCATGTTTTATTGTTTTACGACATTGAATCACAGACGATTTATTATGCTTTTTTGACACTGATCAACAGAAAAAGACACATGTCGAAGTGAAAACAGATGTCTACAAAGTGATTTGAAATAATTACAAATATAAAACAAAAAATAATTGATTGCATAAGTATTCACCCCTTTTAATATGGCACACCAAATCATAAGTGGTGTCGCCAATTTGTTTCAGAAGTTATATAATTAGTTAAATGGAGATCACTTGTGAGCAGTCAAGGTGTTTCAATTGATTGTAGTAAAAATACAACTGTATCTGGAAGGTCCAACAGCTAAATAGAAATCTTATTTCTCCCTACCAAAGCAATTTTCGCAAAGAAAGAACTACAGTAGATTCAGTACTTAGCTTGGAATCTGAAATTAGGAAGGCTCAAACAAATAAAGAAATGGTCCTGGCGGTATTCTTCAACATAGAAAAGGCATGATATGCTCTGGAAAGAGGGAGAGTTAATTAAATTGAAAGAATTAGGGGTGGAAGGAAAATTATATAACTGGGTTCTAGAATTAGTAAACACAAAGTACACTCCAGATGCTATGGTCAAATCAGGACGTACAAAAAGGCAGGATGAACTCATGAGTTCATCCAGCTTTTTTGTACGTCTGGGTTCTAGACTTCCTTTTTGGTCAAACAATTCAAGTCAAGGTGGAAACAGAGTACTCCAGGACATATTTGGTTGAAAATAAGTTGAAAATAACAAGTCTAGTAGGTGGTGATAATGCACCTTAAAGTTGGTTTGCCAACCGCCATAAAACAACACAAGAAGAAGAAGAAGGTGGTCCAACTGCTGGTGAGTCAGTATCCTGGCAAAAACTACACCATGAAGACAAAAGAACACTCCAAGCAACTCTTCAAAAAGGTTATTGAAAAGCACAAGTCAGGAGATGGATACCTGAAAGTGTCCAAGTCACTGAATATCCCTTGGAGTACAGTTATTTCAATCATCAAGAAATGGAAAGAATTTGGCACAACTGTAAATTTGCCTAGAACAGGGGTCGGCAACCCACGGCTCCGGAGCCGCATGCGCTCTTTCATCTCTGTGCTGCCGCTCCCTGTGGCTTTATAAAATAAATGATGAGTATTTAATTAAAATGTATTTTATGTTAGTTTGTTAATTTTTGAAATGTAATTCTAAATTTGAAGATTATGGTGATCTTGTACAATCTAAATAAAACGTTGTGGCGACCCATTTCCTGGCACACCCGAACCGGCTCACAGTTAGCCAGCATTCCGGCTAAGGGAGATAGCCTACGGGGATTTGTGAGTACGTGTCTTTTGGAGCATCCGTGCCCACGGGGGGGGAGGGTTGAGGGAGGCTTAAAAGCAAGGCTGTTTAGTTCGAATAAAGTTATCTTTGACTGCAGTTTACCGACTCCGTGTCGTTATTTTAGTGCTGCGTGTAGCACACCGCTACAACATGTTTTTTATCGCTATTAATATGTCACCACTGCCAATGCCTGACACCCGCCACTCCCCTAAGCATTGATCCATCCCTACTGAATACGACTGCATTGGCAGGTGTGAGTCAACCTGATCTTGAGATGGAACTGGCCAACACAGCCGACAAAGACATATGGGTGTCCAAGTTTAGACGCGTGACAGCAGACCTTGAAGATGTTGCCCGTCAGAAGGCCGTTCTTGCTCAGATGGAGTGATATTGAAAACCTCCCCAAACGGACAAACTTGTGTTCGAAACATGGAATGCTATCCCTGACATTTATGTAAACATTAAAAAGTATGCGCTTGGGAGTCCTGTCGATCTTTGGATCCACATATGTATGTGAGCAGGTGTTCTCCAACATGAACTTCATTAAAAACAAACATCGCGCACGCCTCACAGATGACAGCCTGCGATCCTGTGTAAAGATGAAGGTGATGTCATACAGCCCTGATGTGCAGACGCTCTGCACTGAGGTCTAGGAGCAGAAATCCCATTAACCAAGTATGATAAATATTTTAATTGCCTATTATTTTACGTATATTCATATTTTTTCATGGTTCAGTGAAATAGTCCTTTTATTTTTCAGGTTGACAGCTGGCTGACGTTATTTTTGGTTTTTTTGCTGGCGGACAATTTAAGTTCTGCGTTTTTCATAAATACAAGAAGGACTCAAATAGACATTGAGTATTTTACTTAAAAGTAACCTTCAACCCAACGTCTTTTTTTCGGAGTTCAAAATGTTTTTGTTGCATGCAGAAATGTAATTTCGTTTTCTCTGCGGGAGTTCATCGATTTCATAAATGCAACACATTATAGTTTGTTTATACATAGCATAAAGGCAAAAAAAACGTTGTATGCAGTGTTATTTCATTTTAAATGTCAAACGGGTTTTGTGGCTCCCAGTGTTTTCTTTTCTGTGGGAAACGGGTCCATATGGCTCTTTCAGTGGTAAAGGTTGCCGACCCCTGGCCTAGAACAAGTAACTGTGCAAGAAGGGGACTTGGGAGAGAGGCCACCAAGAAACCTATGATAACTCTGGAGGAGTTACAAGCTTCAGTGACTGTGATGGGAGGTATTGTGCATACAACTGTTGCCCAGGTGCTTCACCAGTCACAGCTTTATGGGAGAGTGGTAAAGAGAAAGCCACTGTTTAGAAAAAAAACTCACATGATGTCTCGGCTTGAGTTTGCCAGAAGGCATGTGGGGGACTTCGTTGTCATCTAGAAGAAAATTCTATATTTTGATGAACCCAAAATTTTCTTTTGGCCATCAGACTAAACACTATGTTTGACATAAGCCAAACACCACATATCATCAAAAACACACCATCCCTACTGTGAAGCATGGTGGTGGCTGCATCATGCTGTGGGGATGCTTCACTGCAGCAGGCCCTGGAAGGTTTGTGAAGGTAGAGGGTAAAATGAATGCAGCAACTTCAGGGAAATCCTGGAGGAAAACCTGATGCAGCCTGCAAGAGAACTGCGACTTGGAAGAAGATTTGTTTTCCAGCAAGACAATGACACCAAGCATAAAGCCAAAGCCACACAGGACTGGCTTAAAAACATCAAAGTTAACATCCTGGAATAGCCAAGTCAAGTGTCCAGCCCTCAATCCAATTGAGAAATTGTGGCTGGACTTGAAAAGGGCTGTTTATTTATGATCCCTATGCAATCTGAAAGAGCTTGAGAAGTTTTGTAAAGAAGAATGGGGAAAAATTGCAGTGTGCAAATGTGTAAAGCTGACAGATACCTATCCACATAGACTCAAGGCTGTGATTGCTACTAAAGGTGCATCTACAAAATACTGAATTGAAGGAGGTGAGTAATTATGCAATCAATTATTCTGTTTAATAACTGTAAAATATTTAGACTAATTTGTAAAAATATGTTTTCATTTTGACACAAGAGTCTTTTCTGTTGGTCAACGTCAAAAAAATTCAGATTAGAACCACTGTGGTTCAACATTGTAAAATAATAAAACATGAAAACTTCCAGTGGGGGGGGGGATGAACAATTTTTATATATCTGCAACTTTTAGTACACTATACTTACGAATGTTATCTATCTAATATTTTTACATTGTCAGGTGAGCAGTAAATTGAAGTTTTTCTTAAATATTATTACATATTTCCGATGAAGAGTTACTCCCACATCCCAAACACATGCTAGCAATATTTATCTCCTAATCTAGATTAACAACATGAAGCACCAAATGGGAATTGATGAGCCTCTGTTAAATGGAATATAATGTAGGGTGGAGGGAAATAAGGAAGGTAGAGAATTAGACTAATCAATTTGCTTCTCTTGGAGTCAACATGGACCCATTGGGTTGAATGGCCTACTGTATCATTATAAATATAAAACTGACCAGTCAAGGCATTCACACACTGAAAGGCAGACTTGTTTTGAAATAAAGAGTAAAAATGCAAACTTAAACTGAAGGAAAGAACATTAAAACTATGATTTGTAAAATTGCAGTACCTGTTTTAATGCTTTCAATTCAAATAATGACAAGAGCTCCTGTTTAATATTTGTGGTTTCTTACCATTCAGCTTGCCAGACGACAAAATGAAATGATGGATAGAGGAACCAACCCATTTCTGACAACCTCCTTTCCATGTTAATTCCAAAGAAAAAATTAGGCGAGGGAGTGTGCTGGAGGGTCACATTCACATTTGTATGGTTTCTGCATAATAAAGTAATTGAACAAGTTATACAAAACTATGATGTAACACTTTCATTTTTAATATTCCACCTGTACCAGTGCTTTAGAGCAGAATTTCAACTGGTTTCATGTTAAGCTATTTATCTATCTTCCATGGGCTTTCCTGATTTTCTACCTGTAGGTCTCCTGTACTGGATTAACTATGGCCACAAAAGACATGAAAGAATGAAGGTAAACTAAGAAACCACAATAAAATACCACTGCATCCTTATTTATAACTGTCAAACCTCTCAATGGGGTAGACAGAGATACTGTAGCTCCCACATCTAAAAGGAACAAACTAGGAAATTGCCACACAATAATGCTGACATTGTTTTCAAAAACAACAGAATTCTCATAATAGAAGCAACACACACAAAAAGCTGGTGCAACACAGCAGGCCAGGCAGCATCTATAAGGAGAAGCACTGTCTACATTTTGGGTCAAGACCCTTCATCAGGACTAACTGAAAGGAAAGATAGTAAGAGATTTGAAAGTAGTGGGGGGAGGGGGAATTGCGAAATGATAAGAGAAGACTGGAGGGAGTGGGATGAAGCTAAGAGCTGGAAAGGTGAATGGCGAAAGTGATACAGAGCTGGAGAAGGGAAAGGATCATGGGACGGGAGGCCTCAGGAGAAAGAAGGGGGGGGGGGGGAAGCACCAGAGGGAGATGGAGAACAGACAAACAACTAAATATGTCAGGGATGGGGTAAGAAGGGGAGGAGGAGCATTAACGGAAGTTAGAGAAGTCAACGTTCATGCCATCAGGTTGGAGGCTACCCAGCTGGTATATAAGGTGTTCTTCCTCCAACCTGAGTTTGGATTCATTTTGACAATAGAGGAGGCCATGGATAGACATATCAGAATGGGAATGGGACGTGGAATTAAAATGTGTGGCCACTGGGAGATCCTGCTTTCTCTGGTGGACTGAGCATAGGTGTTCAGTGAAATGGTCTCCCAGTCTGCGTCGGGTCTCACCAATATATAAAAGGCCACACCGGGAGCACTGGACGCAGTATAAGTGTCGCCTCTCCTGGAAGGATTGTCTGGGGCCCTGAATGGTGGTGATGGAAGAAGTGTAAGGGCAAGTGTAGCACTTGTTCCGCTTACAAGGATAAGTGCCAGGAGGGAGATTGGTGGGAAGGGATGGGGGGAAACGAGTGGACAAGGGAGTCACGTAGGGAGCAATCCCTGCGGAAAGCAGAAAGGGGGGGGAGGGAAAGATGTGCTTGGTAGTGGGATCCCGTTGGAGGTGGCGGAAGTTACAAAGAATTATACGTTGGACCTGGAGGCTGGTGAGGTGGTAGGTGAGGACAAGGGGAACCCCATCCCAAGTGGGGTGGCGGGTGGATAGGGCGAGGGCAGATGTGCGGGAAATGGGAGAGATGCATTTGAGAGCAGAGTTGATGGTTGAAGAAGGGAAGCCCCTTTGTTTAAAAAAGAATGACATCTCCTTCGTCCTGGAAAGAAAAGCCTCATCCTGAGAGCAGATATGGCGGAGACTGAGGAGTTGTGAGAAGGGGATAGCAAGAGACAGGGTGGGAAGAGGAATAGTATGAATGGTAAAAGTAGTAACATTAGAAACCTTTTAGAAAGTTTTTAAAGGCAGTTAATAAAATCTGCTACTAGTTTTAAGGATCAGTTGCTATTTTCAAATGCACACAAGGTCATGTACTTTGGTTAAAGGAACAAAGGTGTAGAGACTATTTTCTAAAAGGGGAGGAAATTCAGAGGTGTAAAGGAACTTGGAAATCCCTGTGCAGAATTCTCTAGAGATTAACCTGCACATTGAGTTGGTGGTAATTGATCATTCATTTCAAGAGGACTAGAATATGAAAGAAAGGATGTAATGCTGAGGCTTTATAGGGCATTAGTCAGATTACACTTGGGAGTATTTTGAGCTATTTTGGACCCCTTAAAGAAGAATGGACATGCAGGCATTGGAGAGGGTTCAGGGGACGTTCATGAGAATGAAAGGGTTAACAGGTGAGGGCGTTTGATGGCTCCAGGCCTATATTCACTGGAGATTAGAAGGATGACGGGGGGGGGGGGGGGGGTGGAATCTCAATGAAAATTATTGAATAATGAAAGGTCTAGATAGAGTAGATGAGGAGAGGATGTTTCCTAAAGTGGAGGAGTCTAGGACAAGACAGCACACCCTCAGAATAGAGGGATGTCCTTTTAGAACAGAGATAAGGAGGTATTTCTTTAGTCAGAAGTTGGTGAATCTATAGAATTCATGGCCAGATGACTGTGGAGGCCAAGTCATAGGGTATATTTAAAGCCAAAGTTGATAGTTTCTTGATTTGTAAGGGCATCAAAAGTTAAGGGCAGAAGGCAGGAACATGGGGTTGAGAGGGATAATAAATTTGCCATGATGGAATGACGGAACAGATTCGATGGGCTGAATATCCTAACTCTGCTCCTATGTCTTATAGTCTTACATCCTTGTGATGTACTTTCTAAAATTATCCGTCCAGTTGAGGCGTACTGAAGCTTGTGTAATATCATAAACTAGGTCTGGTAATCAAGTTGTTCATGATGTAAATGGCAACACTTCAGATGAATGCATAATTTGTTTAATGGATTGCCTTGCCTACGCTTATTTTGAGTTACAGCATACTGTCAGAGCCAACTTTTATTTTATTAATTATTTACAACAAACACACAAACTTACATGACTTTCTAAAGAAAATGTTGCATAATAAATATGCCCACTGGATATATGAAAATATTGTGTTCTATTTTGCTTGAAAATATTCTCAAAGTTTTTCCATAAATTTGCATGTGTGTGTGTGTGTGTGTGTGTGTGTGTGTTGCACCCAATTGTGTAGCTGTGCTACGCCGTGCATGCTGTTTGCTCAGCTTAGAGCAAACGGTTTTTAAATAGTGTCAGTTGGGTGTGTTTGTATTCAGAAAACAATGATTATTGTTGTTGATAATTGGCAAAAAATAAGCAGTAAGACAATTCAGAACTACCTTGCTCACCATTTCAAGCATTCTTGGAGATGTAAGAAACAGCTGGGAGTGACATCGAAATGATTTCACTACTTAAGCAAGTTGGGAACTATGAAGAACTTGAAGGTATCAACAATCCTCTTGAATGATACAATGAAAATTAAGATTTGAAGGATGCAATCATCAAAAGCATTGTATGAAGACTTATCTGCACTAGGTGTGCGCTGATTTAGTTCAGTTACAGTGAATCAAAAGGACATGGCATCACACAACTTCTCAATAACAATTAATACACACTTTTTTACTAGTGTAGTGTATTGGTAGTGTTCTAATTTATTCTATAGTTCTTTAAATGCAGCATTTGTTACTCAGCTAAACTGCAGTTTGTCTTTTTTATATTTTCTATTTCCATGAAACTTTGGCTAATTGGGGCAGCTGATATACATAATATTTATCTATAGTTGCAAATAAATGACTAATCGAAAAGAAGAGCAGCAAGATATAAATTGTTTCTGGACCCACGCCAGTGTACTGGACAATGAAATAATACATTCAATAATAAATAAACATACAACTTCTGGATTCCAACAAACCTACAAATTATAATCAATGTACTCTTGAAAACCCACAAATAACATTTTCTGTCAACAAATAATGTGTAACTATTCATAACATTTTTCTTAATAGTGCCATCAAATTGTGACCTTGCATATTCAGTCTATTTACTTTGGTCAGTGATAGATGGTTGAAGGAGTGGCATTAGCATAAATTCATAAAATAGCTTCACAGTTTTTGCAGCCCAGAAGTTATTGTGAAGTACAATGTAAGATTTATGGTGAAGCATGGTAATCTATTACAAAGGAAATATTTCCCCTGTGGTATTTATGATTCTTCCGAGAAATTTAAACTTGAACATTTACATAGAATGGACATTAAGTTCTTGACATGTCATTATCAAATTAATACAGTACATTACTATTGAATTTACAACATCACCATAATTAGGATTAGGAATAACATCATACTTAAAGAAATCATAGCATTACACGATGAAACGTGATTTATAAGGGTGTTACCTGGAATGGAGGGCATACCTTATGAGAGTAGGTTGAGTGAACTTGGCCTTTTCTCCTTGGAGTGACGGAAGGAGAGAAGTAAGCTGATAGAGGTGTATAAGATGATGAGGGGCATCATGCGGATAGCCAGAGGCTTTTTCTCAGGGCTGAAATGGCTAACATGAGAGGGCATAGTTTTAAGGTGCTTAAAAATAGGTACCAAGGAAAAGTCAGGGGTAAGCTTTCACACAAACAGTGGTGGGTGCGTGGAATTCACTGCCGATGGCGGTGGTGGAAGCAGATACAATAGGGTTTTTTAAACTCATCTTAGATAGGTACATGGAGCTTAGAGAAATAAAGGGCTATGTGCTAGGGAAATTCTAGGCAGTTTCTAGAGTAGGTTACATGGTCGGCACAACATTGTGGGCCGAAGGGCCTGTAATGTGCTGTGGATTTCTATGTTCTACGTTCTTCTATGGAAGTCCCTAGATCTGTAACAGACCCCAACAGAGAGCAACTAATTTATTTTCACATGTAATTGTGCATGTGAGTTCCAATATGGTCAGTATAACAGTAAAGCAACAAATGCTACATTTTCATCATCACTGCAGTTACAAATTCCAAGTCTTTGTTTATTTTAGGGACAACACTCTCATTCCCGAAGATATCCTGAGGAAAAACTAATCTAAATCTAAACTACTATATACTTTCAGTACTCAATTCATGGTACCTTATCTCCCTTAATGCCATGGTTTTTTTAAGCAATGGATTTATTCCTTTTGATGCAATTTAGCTGTACTTGTTAGAATTTTCCCTTCCAGAAATGATGATTTTGTTATTCTCACATTGTATAAAACTCTTGGCTGCATCCAAAATATGTATGAGTCTCACGTTTATTTTCAAAGATGCATGGAAATCGCAAAATGGCTTAAATGTATTCCTTCATATACAGTACCTGTCTATTTTCAATAGAACACTTTTCTTCCTCTCAAATAAATCCCTCTAACACTGTAGATCAGAATATGAGAGGCACTATGTTACTGTCAGATAAGACACATTATTTTGCCAAACAACACAACAATATTTTTTCATTCTGTAGACCTTAAGGGAACATTGATGTAGATTACTGTAACATATAAGACCAATAATTTCTGAGCAGTATCTCTATATCCAATTAGCAATAACCTTCATCACTTATCTTCTCTTAGAGTCATCGAATAACACAGCTTGGATACAAGCCCTACTGCCCAGTGAGTCCACGTCCACTCAGTCAGTCCCAATTTCCTGTGTTTCGTCCATATCCATCTAAGCCACAGCCCTCCATGCACCTATCGAAGTACTTCTTCAATGGTACTGTTGTATTTGCCACAACTTTCTTTCCAACTTATGTCATACACTTGCCGCTCTATCTGTGAAAAAGAGAGTTGCCCTTTTCACTCTCACCCTATACTTCCTAGTTTCAGACACCCCTACCCTGGAGAAAAGACTGTTACCATCCACCTTATTTATGCCTCTCATAATTTTAAACACTTCTAAAAGCCTGTCCTTCATTGTCTTACGTTCCAAGGAAAAAGGACACAGCCTGGCTAACTTCTCCCTAAAACCCAGACCCTCTAATCCTGGCAACATCCTCATAAATCTTTTTTGTACTCTTTCCAGTTTAACCCATATTTCTATTAATATGGTGACCAAAACTGTACACAGTATTCCAAGAGTGGACTGCAACTCTTGCCTGGACAGAATTACAAAGACAAGAACATTACTGATAACCTTTGAGGCATTTCTTCTTTTTACAGAAGTTGAAATGAAATGTTATGAATTCACTTGTCAAACTGCATCTGATGACACTGACTTGGTTTTCAATTAAGGTAATTAGTCTGCTGTCCAGTTTTGAAGACCATCATCACCATTTTAACTGAAGTTCTAAGACCAAAAATTTTTACTTTCTGTTATCTTTAATTCTTTTTAAGGTTTATGCATTTCAAGTTTGCTCATTTTTCAACACAATAGATATTTTGTCTGCAAAAAGTGCCAGTAAATGTAATTTCAAGGCACTTAACAATGTCATGAAGACATATACTGCCCAAGCTTAACAGATCTCCTACACAGATATTGATTTATGTCCATTCATGTTAGTATTTTCACTATTTTGGAAACCTATACATCTGACTTTACTTCTCCAGTTATTTAATCAAATTCACACTTTAATACATCTGCATTTCTCAATCATACATTTTTTATTGCTTCTGCTTCTGCTTGGTACTTTGCAAGCACTGCCATATGGCTGTTATAACGCGCAGTCAGTGTGAACGGAGTGAAAGTTAAATTGTAAAGTGAGCTTTTTTGACTAGATCTCCTAAATTGATTTGATTGAGTCCATCTTTAAAAATATTAATGTCATAAATACTGCACAGGTCTGGCAGCAGAAGATTCCACTCTCTTGTTGATCTTGGGTAGAGCGAGTACTGGTAGCAAATCTTGTTGAATGAAGGGGTTCCAGTATGTAAGGTCCAGTTTGCTGTCGAGTTGAACTGACCCTGTGACGAATTTGGATGTTTGATGGAGTGATGTTGTGAACTTCTTTGAAAATGGAGATTAACCGTAGTTTTAACGTGGAGTTTTTCAATGGACTTATTATTATTAGCTTGATGGGGATCCCATACGGCCGTGCAATACTCAAGCTTTGGATGGACGAGTGTCTTATATGCCATGATCTTGACGGATTTACTAAATGACTGGAGGTTTCTTCGCAGGATACCCAGCATTTTATTTGCTTTGGCTGTAATCTGATTGATGTGGCATGCCCAGTTAAGATCCTTGCTAATTTCAACACCAAGATATGGGTGGTGGGTGACTTGTTCAGGAATCTTTCATTTCCTGTTATATGTTGTGTTGATTGGTTTAACTTTGTGACTGACATGCACAGCATAACATTTAAATGAGTAGAAGGACATTTGCCATTGAGACTCCCATTAACATAATGAATCAATATCCTTTTGCAGCAGCTAAGCATCTTAGTCATTTTTTATCTCATGGTAGATTATGCAGTCATCTGCAAAGAGTCTGACCTTGGACGACTACATTTGGCAAGTTGTTGATGTAAATAAGAAAAAGTAAGGGTCCCAACACAGTCCCCTGGGGCACTCCGGATGTTACTGGAGATTCAGGGGACTCTGCCCCCTTGAGAAGCACACGTTGCCATCTGTTGGTAAGGAACATGTTTAACCAATGTAGAATGCTGTTGTTAATGCCCACATGTTCAAGCTTACGTAGAAATCTCTGGTGGGGGACCGTGTTAAATGCCTTGTTGAAGTCGAGTATGATCAAGCCTGTTTGGCTTCTGTTGTCAAGGGTCTTTGCTAAGTTGTTGATCTGCCCTGTCGGAATCCATGTTGGTGGTGAGTAAGGACATTGTGACTGTCTAGATGGTCCATAATGTGACAATGAATAATATGCTCAAGAATTGTACAGGGGATGGAAGTGAGTGAAAGCGGTTAGTAATTTCCCGGATTTGTGCACTCGCTCTTCTTATAAATTGAAACGACATTCGCTTTCAGCCAATTGTCCAGTAATGTCCCAGTATCAATAGACTTCTGGAACATCTTTTGTAAAACGGGAGCTAGACTAGAAGCACAAATCTTCAGAATCATGGCTGGTATTTGATCAGGTCCTGGTGCTTTCTTAGGTTGTAATTCCTTAAGAAGCTTCTTAACAGATATAATGAGATCTGGCAAGTCTGGAATATTGCTGGGGTCTAAAGTGGGGAGTTCATTCAAGTTTTCCTTTGTAAACGCAGAGCAAAACTGCTGGTTAAGTGCTTGTGCTTTGTCTGCAGTGTTGTGAACCCCATAACTGGGTCACTTACCAGCAAAGATAGAGAGGTCCGTTGAAGTCTGATGATACTATTTTTAACAGTATTTATTAGTAAAAATACACAAAAATAATATCAATGCAAATATACAGATAATATACGTCATCAATACTAAATCTAAAAGTGCGGGTATAATAATAATCAATAAGAAATAAGCTCTATTGTTGTCTAGGGGATAATGTATTGTCCGATGGAAATATAAAGTTCACACAGTTCATGCAGGCTGCAGCCTTTGGGGACCGCTGGGTTGCAATGGTTGGAGAGAGAGAGAGAGAGAGATTTGGAGAAAAACTTGCCGGCTTTCCTTTTATGATTTTGATCCGTCAGGAGTCCCGTTGGTGTGGCCGTTCACTTGTGGCCTCTCCTTTAGCTAAACCGTTCTTCCGTGGTGAGCCCGCCACCCTGGCAAGGGAGGACGCACGGGAGCCCCCACCAGCTTTTGCTATAAAACGCTGTCACTAGATTTCCAGCGTTTCTCCTGGTGCGTCTAAAGGGGTTGGTCCCCAGACCCCTCTTTTATCCTTACTCACGGGGTCTCAGATGTCAATCAGATTGGGATGATGCAATCCTTCAACCAGACCACTCTGGTTGTCCCCTGAGGGGCTTCAATGAATAGTACAGTACTCAACACACAATTCCGTCTCCAAGAGACAATGGCCGTTATCAGTGGCTCCGTTCCACTGAGGCCAGGACACATTCCAAACCTTGTGTATTCCGTGTGTCTCTTTCTCATTTCCTGGGTCCCAGACCCGAAATAATAGCGATCTTGCAATTCTCAAAAAGGAGGGGGCGACTTTGTACCCTTCGGCCCCTCAGAGTTGCTTCACATTCATAACAGCAGCAAGAGATACAATGTGGCCCCTGGATGAGAGAGAAGAAATTCCAAAAACTTCTTGCCTTGTAAATTTAATAAAACTCCAGAAGGGTTTGGTGTTGTCACTATTTAAGCTCTCATCTACTTCCTTAACATACTGTTGGTGAGCTTTCCTGATGTTTCTATTAATAAGTCGGCATGAGGATTTTTGCCAGACTTTTGCCAATCTTCATTATGACCGGATTTCCTAGCTTTTTTTTATAGAATCTTTGTTTTCTACGTATCGCACGCCGGGTGGACAGGTTTAACCATGGTAAGTTGAACCTGGAACAGCTCATTCTAGAGGGGACATACTTGTCAATTGCTGCTTGAAGGACCTCTTGGAAGTTAGACCAAAGAATATTAATACTGACCGATGCTAGATATTCCTTAGCTAGTGACTGGTTGAAATCACTAACAACTTTTGCAACGGTCAGTCTTTAAATTTAATCTTAGAATTAACTGTTTTATTATGGAGCAGAATATTCTTAAAAGAAAAACAACAAATATCAAGATAACTTTGCTTGAAAGATCTGAGCTATGTGAACAAATAGGAACAATTTTCTCTAAATTTCAAGGTTTCAATAACCTCCTACCCTCCTCAAAGAGCTTCCATCCTCACCTGAAATATCAGGGCCTTGTATTCCATATGATGGTAAATATTAGTGGAGGACTGTTGTGAATTAATGTTAACAGAACAGCTAAAGTCTGGATCAAATGTGGTAGGTAATCTAGAGAAGTCCACATATACAAGAATCACAGGAGTCTGCAGCACCTGACACCATATCACCTTTTTGAAACTTCTTGAAATTTTAGTTGCATCTCTTTGAACCTATTGCTCTTTTGAACCTCTGTGAGGATTCTCTAAAGAAGTGATATTGGAGATTGTGACAATACTATTTCAACTGGTGTCACTAGATTAATGCAAGTTTCTACAATGCCATTTGCCTGCTTGAATCTTATTCTGATGTATAAATGGACCATATTACAATGGTCCATGAAAATATCTTGGGAAATCTTGTATATAATATTGTAATCTCCTAGTAGTAGCTATACCTGGAAAACCAGGAAGCACCACCTAGCCATAGAGCTATATGTAAAGGGGGTTTCTTCTTTTCTCTTTGTTACTGTGTATGTAATCAAAAGGGCTTCTTTGTTTTGTTAACTAGCAGGAATGCTAATTTACTGATAACAAGAATTGTATTCCTTTGTAAACCAAATGGGGATTAATGTTCTTTCTTCTGAGTCTGTAAGCTTTTGTTGACGGGTTTTTGGGCAGATCGGCGCGAGGGGGTCGAGAGAGAGGACGTAATGCTGTAAATTGGGCGAGGATCGGACCCCAAAGGGGGGTCTGAGGCCGGGAGATTCTCCGAGGGGGGGGGGAATGAAGCCAGATGTGCTTGGTTGACCACTCGGAGGGTCCTGAGCTGTTTGGAGAGTCGAGGAGTTTGGAGGGTCCTGAGCTGCGAGTCGAGGAGTTCGGAGGGTCCTGAGCTGCTAGTCGAGGAGTTCGGAGGGGATCGAATGGTGGCCAGAAGACTTCAGTAATTGAGCTCCAACGGCTGTGCACGAAGTGGTTTGGACTTTGATAAGTTTGGTGCCTTTTCTTTAATTTTCTCTTCATATATACTGTATCATTATTAATCACTTAGTTATAGTAAACTTTATAAATTGTACTCATTTAATCGCATATGGTGTCTGTTTTTGGGTGAGGCAGGGACATCACACAGCATCCCCACCAGCTGATTACCCAGTTTGGCGGGGCCGAAGGCTGCTCCCCCTAGACAAGAACGAGCCGAGCGAGCCTGAGGCGACCCAAGGAGTTACAATGTGGGGGCTCGTCCGGGATTGATTTCTGTGGAAGCTGTGTGATCACCCTATTTAAATTGTGTCTGCGGCGAAGAGCTGGTGTGCCTTTGTGGGTGTGCGATTGCTGGTTATCGCTGCGTGTGTGTTGGGTGGGGTGGCTGCTGTTGGTAGCCTGGAGGTCGTTGTTCGAGTTCCGACTAGTGCTGAAGAAATGGTGGTGGGACCATGGGTTGTCCGTACTGTTTGGAGAGTGAGGAGTGACAGGTTGGGATGTTTCAGCAGTGGTGGGCTCCGCCCGGTTATTGGAATAATGTCCAGCCCTAAAGGGGTGGAGGCGTGGGCGGAGTGGACCCCTCAGTTGTTGGGTGAGTGGCAGTGCTTGGCTGAGGGAAAGCGACAGGGACGGGTTGAAAGTTTGAGTAGGCGGGCTGGTGACTTTGTTAGAACTGTCAGGCGCAATTACCTCGAAGTGACCGCTGCCAGTTCTGGGAAAGTGTGGGAAAATGCGTGTGGTTCGACTGGAAGTCAAATGCTGCAGCTGGGGGGCTTATCATATCCGTGGCAGGAGATTGGTGGGAAGTTTTTAGGGTATCCCTTTTTGCCTAGGGGGGCAGATAAATTGCTTGTGGCGCCAAGGGAATCTGTCAAGGGGATCAGTTGTTCTGTTGATTCGAGAGGTGTCGGGAAACTTAGAGGAGGCCCAGTGGGGGAACGGCTTAGGGTCTCTGGGGGAGCACGTTCCCAGCAATGTACCAAGGAACTCCCGAAAGGAACAGACACTATTCCTGAAGGCTTAGAGGGGCCACGCGCACAGGTGTTGTTATGGATGGATGGAAGCCAAGTTAAAGCCATCCTCGGCACCGGGGTGTCGGTTAAGTTGCTGTACAGTTTGTTTTATAACCGTTATTGGAAGCATTTACCCTTGACGACATTGAGGGCACTGGAGATTTGGGGTACCAGTGCCGTTGATTATCCAGACGACGGTTGTTGGTCAGTGAAAATGGAGTTCTTGGAGGCAAAAGTGGAGGTGACTGAGGTTCATGAATCGTTAATGCTGATGTGTCCGGACCCTGTTGAGACGGGCAGCATTTCTGTTCTAGAGAGAACCAATATTCTGCTGGTGCACTTAGGGGCCTGCCCGGGGGAGGCAGGTGAGAGCTGTTTGGAGGCATTGTCGATGCACCCAGAGTTTCGAGCTGCTTGTGCGGACGTGTGTAGCAGCATTGGGCCGATACGAATTCAAACAAGAGCCAGTGGTGGTACGGCCTGGGGGAAGTATCTGAGGGTGAGACCCTCTTAGTGGACGCTGCAAAATACCACGAGGGAGGGGAGTTGACTGCTGAAGACACCTCGGAGAGAGAGAGGTTGCGGCGACTGGCCCCTACAGCCGTGGAAGACGTAGGCAGCGTGTGTGTGGATTATATTGCGTTGAAGAGGCGCACTGTCAGTGACCAGAATATGGCCCTGAGGGCCGAAGAGGTGATGGCCTGTCTGAGTGGTGCGAAGTGGTTTAAGGTGCTGGATCTGAGGAGTGGATGTTGCCAGATCCCGATGAGTGGGGCCGACAAGGAGAAGACGGCCGTTATAAGTTCCCTAGGAGTCTTCCGGTCCAAAAAGATGCCACAGGGCATATCTGGAGCCCTTGCAACCTTCCTGCAGGGCAGGTGGAAGACCATAGGGGATGTGGAGGCGTTTGGAGTTTTGGTGTATGTGGATGATCTCTTGGTATTTGGACTTGCCTCAGGAGAATATGTAGTGAGTTAGTTGTAGGAGCAACTGAGAATTACAGAGTTAAAGTGTTTTCTGGACACGTGCCAGGGCTGGCGAAGGTCACAGCTCGTGAGTGACTGTCTCTACGGAATCAAGTTTGAAACGAAGACGGAGAGACTGGAGAAAGTGATCTGGAACCATTCGGAAGACTTGCAAGTTGGAGAGAATGAAGAAAGTTGTCTGACTGAAGGCAATAGCAAACTGAGAACCTGGAGAGGGGAGTTTGTGGAGGTGAAGAAATTACAGACAAATCTCGGAAGAGGGAAGCGGAAGCTTGAAGGGAACCTGAAGATGACCATCGACAGTTCAAATGAAGTGCAAAACCTGAAAGTTGATCTGGAAGAAGTCATGAGGAAGAAAAAGCTGGAGAGAAGTGCAGTGAATACTGAACAGGAGGCTGAAGAGACTGCGGGAGCAGTGCAGGCCACGTGTTTCCATTTGGAGAAGATCAAACAGCAGCTACCGATCGCAGAAATGAGGAAGAATACAGATTCGATGGATGATGTGCTGGATGTGTGGTACATGCTGCCTTTTGCTGACTTTCCCTTGATTGAGGAAGAGATCTTTGGCCCTTCTCCCACTGAGTCAGGTGTACCAGGGAGGGTTAGCTGTGTGCAGTGTGGGGCATGAGTGAGAGGTTGAGAAAGGAGTTGGTAGTGGGCCCAAGGTATCCCCAGTTGTGTCTGAGCCTGAAGGGTTTAGGTGAGGGGGTACGGAGGTCTCAGAAGGGTTAGGGAACTCCCAGATAGTTGGCCTAAGTAGTGCCTGAAGAACAGGGCGTGAGGTTTACTGTGTAGGGAGGAGATGTCACTGTTTGTGCTTGGGTTGCGGTGTGTTGGTAGGAAAGGTGGCGAGTTATTTAATAGTCATGAGGACATGACTTTTATTTGGTGGGGGGAGAGTGTAAAGGGGGCTTCTTCTTTTTTCTTTGTTACTGTGTATGTAATCAAAAGGGCTTCTTTGCTTTGTTAACTAGCAAGAATGCTAATTTGCTGATAACGAGAATTGTATTCCTTTGTAAACCAAATGGGAATTAATGTTCTTTCTTCTGAGTCTGTAAGCTTTTGTTGACGGGCTTTTGGGAGATCGGCGCGAGGGGGTGAGAGAGAGAGAGGACGCAATGCTGTAAGCTGGGCGAGGAACGGACCCCAAGCGGGGGTCCGAGGCCAGGAGGTACTCCGGGGAGGGGGGGGGGGTTAAGCTAGATGTGCTTGGTTGACCACTCGGAGGGTTCTGAGCTGCGAGTCGAGGAGTTCGGAGGGGATCGAATGGTGGCCAGAAGACTTCAGTAATTGAGCTCCAACGGTTGTGCACGAAGTGGTTTGGACTTTGATAAGTTTGGCGCCTTTTCTTTATTTTTTCTCTTCATATATACTGTATCGTTATTAATCACTTAGTTATAGTAACCTTTATAAATCGTACTCATTTAATCGCTTATGGTGTACTGTCTGTTTTTGGGCGAGGCGGGGACATCACACAGCATCCACACCAGCTGATTACCCAGTTTGGCGGGGCCGAAGGCTGCTCCCCCTAGACGAGTACGAGCTGAGCGAGCCTGAGGTGACCCAGGGGGTTACATATAGTGAGTTCATTAATGTGACATTGGTAACATAAAGGATTGTTCACACAGGAACCATCAGAAAGGATGGTACGTGTTGACTAAGTATTAAAATAAGATCAGTCCCAATTAAGGAAAGGTTAATTGTAATATTAAAGGGGACATTATGATGTTTCCACCAGTAGGAGAGAGGTTAAATTTGTGACTGTTTGCATGGTCAGAGTGTAATCATACCTTTAAAATTAACATATTCACCTGAGGGAGAATGGAAGACTAATTGAATAGAAACAGTCTGCATATAAATCAAAAATAACAAAAAGGCATGAGTAATACTGAGACAGCAATACAGAATAATTTCATTAGACAGTTGGAAGAAAGGGAAAGGGGGGAAACAGGCTCTCCTTACCTAACAAAAGTCACAAAGGAGAAAGTACTCAGCAGCCAGATAAAAGTACCGGTTCCCAGAGGTCTTCAAAAAGATGCTGAAACATGAATGCTAATAATAGCAATTTGTATTTGCACAGAGTCTTTAATAGTGGAAATATCCTAAAGCACTCTGCAATCAGACAAAAATTAGTGCAGTACCAGAAGAGAAAAATATTTGAATATGTAACCAAACATTTGACAGAGGTTGAATATTAGGGAGGGGGACCAGGGAGGAAGCAGAAATAGAGGAGGAGAACAACAAATTTCATGTCACATGCCAATGATAATCAACCTGATTCTGATTCTGAATTGGAGCTGGTTACAGAGAAAGGAGGGCAAGACAGTAAGGAATTAAATGGAAAAGCAAGAATTTTGAATGAGAGATGCTGGGAACTATTAGTTAATTACACTACTATCAGCATAAAAAATAAAAAGTTTTGCACATCAGGCTTCCCAGTGAGGCATTAAAGTAGGCACAGTCAGAGGTAAGAATATCAGCACTACATGCTTTCAATCATGAGAGGTGGGTAATATTGGAATTTAATTAAGAGCAACGCATGTAATATGCTGGAGGAACTCATCAGGTCAGGCAGCATCTAGGAAAGGTAGATCCTCAGCTTTTCTCTCCAGAACCACCAAAGGGTTTCAGCCCAAAACGTCGACTATGCTTTTTTTCCATCGAGGCTGCCTGGCCTGCTGAGTTCTTCCAGCATTTTGTGTGTGTTGCTCAGATTTCTAGCATCTGCAGATTTTTCTCTTGTTTGTGATTGTAATTTAATTGCCTACTTAAGGAAGTGTACACAGAATTAAAAACTCACAAGGAGTCTGGTGGAAGTTTAGGAGCCCAACTCTCTAGTTCACCTTCAACGTCCAGGGAAGTCTGTTGTGCAGAGGGAGTTGGAGCAGTAAAATCACTCCCTAATATATGGAGTTTGAAAGACAAGTCAAAGACAATGCATCTAGAAGTGTATATTGGTTAAACTCTGTAGCAAGGGCAGGTGAATACTAGGAGACCTAGAAAAGAAGTAGGAGATGTTGTCAGCATACACTCAGTGGCCACTTTATTAGGTATAAGAGGTAGCTAATAAAGGTTTGATGTGTTGTGTGTTCAGAGATACTCTTCTGCACACCATTGTTAAAACACCTAGTAATTTGAGTAAATGTCGCCTTCCTGTCAGCTTGAACCAGTCTAACAATTCTCCTTTGAAATCTCTAATTAATGAGGCACTTTTGCCCACAGAACTGCCACTAACTTGATATTTTCTGTTTTTTGCACCATTCTCTGTACACTCTGTTGTGTGAAAATCCCAAATCAGTAGTTTCTGAGCTAGTCAAACCACCACGTCTAGTCCCTAATATTCCTTGGTCAAAATCATTTGGATCACATTTCTACCCCCATTTTGATGTGTGGCCTGAATACCTTGCCCATGTCAGCATGGCTTTACGCATTGAGTTGCTGCAAAATGATTGGGGGATTAGACACTTGCATTGGGTATATAGGCGTACCTAATAAAGTGGTCACTGAGTGTACGTGACAGCTGACCTCCACAAACAGACATTAAAATTACTTAGTTATAGAATGTTGATGGGGGAAAAAGTGGCCAATAATATGTTCAGTGCTCTTAGTACAGGAGAAGGTTAAACAAAAGACTTCACTGGATTATAAATGGATAGAAGATTGTGGAAATAAATCAGGGCAATCTCACTGAAGAAAAAAAAATGGAGTTAGATAAAACCATTAGACCGAGGAACAAAATTAGTTATTTGGCCCATTGAGCCTGCTCTGCCATTCCATCATGGCTGATTTATTATCCCTCACAACTCTATTTGTCTGTCTTCTCCTTTTAACCTTTGACACACTTACTAATCCAAAAACTTTCAACAGATTTAAGTATATCCAACAACTTGGCCTCCACAGCTGTCTGTAGCAATGAATTCCACAAATTCACTGCCGTCTGTCTAACAATTCCTCCTCTTCTCTGTTCTATTATGAGGCTGTGCCCTCTGGTCCTAGACTCACCCACAATAGGAAACATCATCTCCATTTAGGACTTTCAATATTCAATAGGTTTCAATGAGGTCCCTCATTCCCCTAAACTCTACAGAGTACAAGCCCAGAGCCATCAAATGCTTCAGATACATTAACCCATTTGTTCCCAGCATCATTCTTGAGAACCTTCCCTGGATCCCCTCTCATGCCAACACAACCTTTCTTAAATTAGGGGCCCAAAACTGCTGACAACACTGCAGTGCTGTCTGATCAACACCATATAAAGCCTCAGCATTATATACTTGTGTATTCTCATCCTCTTGAAACGAATGGTAACATTACATTTGCCTTCCTTATGTACAATGTCCTGGGTATGTTACTCAAAATGGCCTCTTTGGTTTGTTACAAGTAGGAATGTTTCTTTGTCGGATAAGTGTTTCTCTAGCAGTTGTTTCACTTTAGAATGGCTGATATGGTAATTGTATTCATTTGTTAATCAATGGGGAATGTCATTGTGTCTTGTGATGCTGGGAACTTGGGGGAGGGGTTTTCGCGGGTTTTTTTGGGGGAGGCCGAGGAAGACACTGAAGAAGGTGGACGTGTGCTAGACTGCTCGTAAGACCACCGGGGTGGTCCCAGGTGCGACGGCCGGATGGGTCGATTGGTTCGTGGATTGAGCTGCAACGAGTGCACGAAACAGACTGAACTTTGATAAGTTGGTGCCTTTTGTTTTTTTCCTTGTGTATATATATTGTATTGCTTACTACTCTTTTTAATTTTAGTAAACTCTTTAAAGTGTATTTCATAACGGTATTTGTTGTGGATTTGATACTGTTGGCGGGCTCGAGGCGTAAACTCGATTCTCACAGCACCTGCGTGTACGGGAGGTGGGTTGGAGAGTGGCTGGATCTCCTTTTTCCCTAGAAATATACCAGCCTGTGGGTAAGGGTTACATTTGTGGGGTGCTCGTCCCGGATTGGATTGTCAGGGGCTGTGGAATCGCGCAGGCAGCAGAGGAAGATGGACAGAGATAAGTTTGTTTGTTGGTGCCAGTTTGAAGGTGTACCAGTACAGTACGCATGCGTAGTGAGCGGAGTGGATGTTCGAGTTTCGGGAGACGCGATAGTGCGGGGTTTAAGTTCGGTGAAGGGTATTGGGCAGGTAGAATTGGTAGCTAGACGGTGTGGTAAAGAGGTAGAGTCTAGCTGGGTGTTGGTTCGTACGAGTGCTGAAGTCAGGACGGTGGAACTGCCGGCGACGGTCAGTGTACCGGGGGAGGAGGGGCCGTGGGGGCTCCACTCTACAAGGATGAGGCTGAGGAGACATCGGGGGAAGAGCTAGAGCTAGAGGTGGACCCCAGAGAGGTGCCCGGCACTAGTAAAGGGAGGTGGGAGGAGGGAGTCGTGACTAAGCCCCGCTCCCCAGGTAGGGTGGAAGCCTCGGAGCTGGCAACCGCACTTAATTCCCTGGTGGGGGTGGCCGAGAGGCCACGGCTGAAGCTGGGGGTGTTCTCCGGAGCCAAGCCTACTCCGGATGGGGAGGTGGACTATGAGACCTGGATCGAGCATACGTCTTTGATGTTAGAGGAGTGGCCAGGCTCAGAGGAGGAGAAGAGGCAGCGATTGGTGGGAAGTTTGAGGGGTTTAGCAGCCAAAACCGTCCAGGAGTTGAAAGCTGAGAAGCCTGGGGCCTCAGTGGAGGACTGCCTAGGAGTTTTGGAGGGAGCGTTTGGGTTGTCAGGGGAACCATGGCTGCTTTTAGCAGAGTTTCAACGCCTGGAACAGTGGAGAGGGGAAAAGCTCTCCGAGTACATATTTAGGATGGAGGGGATGCTCTCGGGGCTGCGGCGCCGGGGGGGTAGTGAAGGTGACTGACGTGGCTAGCGTGAGGATGATTCAGCTATTCAGTGGCTCTCTGGAGGAGGACAAGGTGGCGTGGACTATCCGGCAAGCTTATAGGAAAGGTCCCCCTCCATCCTTTGGGCAACTGATTAGAGAGGTGCGAGAGGAAGAGAGAGCGTTGGGGCGGAAAAGGGGCACGGGCCTACGGGAGCAATCCTCAGCGATACAAGAAGTGGTGGCTGAGTGGAGGAATGACAATCCCCCAGGGAGTAGGGAACCCCCTTTGGAGGGGAGGGACAGAGGAGGTACCTACTCTCAGGGGCGATCAGTGCAGTGGATTGGGAGCAGGAGCTGTCCTGGGAGAGGAGGGGCGGCCGGCAGTGTGTGCTTTAACTGTGGGAGAGAGGGGCATTTCAGGCGGGACTGTGGAAGGCCGAGGGTGTGCTATAGCTGTGGAGAGGAGGGTCACTTTAGGTGGGATTGTGAGAGACAAGGAGTCCCGTGGAGGACAAGCCCCCCTATGACTAAAAAGGGAGAGGTGTCGGGAAACTTAGGAGAGGCTCAGTGAGGGAACGGACTGGAGCCTCTGGAAGAACACGTTCCCAGAGATCAGCCGGAAGACCACCGGGTGCCCACGCCTCTATTCCGGATGGGCTGGTAGGACCCCGTGCCAGTGTGGGTCTACGGATAGAGGGAATTTACGCAAAAGCCGTTCTTGATACGGGATCGCAGGTGACCTTATTGTACCGGTCTTTCTACAATCAACATCTAAAGCATTTGCCCGTAACACCATTTGACGCCCTGCAGATTTGGGGTGTGAGCGAGGGTGACTACCCGTACGATGGGTACCTATCGGTGAGATTGGAGTTCTCGGAGGGCGATGTGGGAGTGTCGGAAGCTATTGAGACGTTGGTGTTGGTGTGTCCTGACCCGGTGGAAACCGGTGGTGCTGCCCTCCTGGTGGGGACTAACTCCCCAGTTGTGCGACGGCTCCTGGGAGCTTGTAAGGAGAAAGGGGGGGAAGACTTTCTGGAGACCCTCTCGGTGCTTCCAGTGTTTCGAGCAGTGTTCGCAGAAGGGGTTGCCTCCCAAGGGCTGGACCCGGAGTGCAAACGAGGGACGGTGTGGTGTACGCAGGTGAGGCCCAAGGTGATCCGACCCGGGGAGGTAGCCCTAGTGATGGGGACCCCCAGATTCCCAGGAGTGCCGACGGGAGAAGCCCTGTTAGTAGACGCCCCAGACGATCTTGAAGGGGAGACACGATTTCCGGCGGGGGCGCTGGTGAGGCCCGAAGTGCAGAGACCAGGGGTGGTACATGCGAGGCGTATAGCTATAAGTGTCAGGAACACCACGGCAAGAGAAATCACCTTTAAGAGGGGAATGCAGCTGGCACATCTGTTCCCGGTGACGGTAATGTCCAGCGCACCAGTGCGGACCCCTAACGGGGAGGGATCGGAGCATCGAAGGGAGCTGACCGCTGAAGCCTTTAACTTCGGGGATTCCCCAGTGTCGCCGGAGTGGAAACGCAGGCTAGTGGAGAAGATGCTGAAGATGGAAGCTGTTTTCTCTCGGGGCGAGTTTGATGTTGGCTGCTCCAAAAGCACTCGCCACACCATCCGGGTGACGGAGGACACCCCGTTCCGAGAGAGATCCCGGCGGCTGGCTCCGGCAGATGTTGAGGACATGCGACAGCACTTGTGCAAGTTGAAGGAGGCCGGAATCATAGCTGAGTCTCGAAGTCCTTATGCGTCCCCAATAGTGGTGGCACGGAAGAAGAATGGGCGAGTGCGCATGTGTGTTGACTACAGGACGTTGAATCGGCGAACTGTCCCTGATCAATATACTGTCCCAAGAGTCGAGGATGCATTGGCCTGCCTGAGCGGTGCAAAGTGGTTCAGTGTGCTGGATTTAAGAAGTGGGTATTACCAGATCCCGATGAGTGCGGCCGATAAAGAGAAGACCGCTTTTATCTGCCCGCTGGGGTTCTTTCAGTTCGAACGAATGCCCCAAGGCATATCCGGAGCCCCAGCCACCTTCCAGAGGCTCATGGAGAGAACTGTGGGGGCTTTGAATCTGTTGGAGGTGCTGGTGTACCTGGACGATTTGATAGTGTTTGGATCGACTTTGGAGGAACATGAGGAGAGACTGTTGAAGGTGTTGGGCCGGCTTAATGAAGAAGGGCTGAAGCTTTCCCTGGACAAATGCCAGTTCTGCAAGTCGTCGGTTAACTACATTGGCCATATCATTTCGCGAGAGGGAGTGGCTACTGATCCAACCAAGATAGAGGCCGTGACCACCTGGCCAAGACCCCAGAAAGTGGGTGCTCTGCGCTCATTTTTGGGGTTCTGTGGGTATTACCGGCGATTTGTGAAAGGTTACGCCAAAGTGTGTCACCCGTTGACTCAGCTGTTGTGTGGCTATCCCCCGGTGGGGAAGAAGAGGACGGGGAACCAGAGGCAGGATGCTGGAGGATACTGGAACCCGGCGGAACCTTTTGGCTCGAGATGGGATGATCAATGTGAAGAGGCGTTCCGATCTTTGAAAAGGGCACTGACCCAGGCCCCGGTGTTGGCTTTTGCCGATCCCCAGAAGCCATATGTGCTGCACACGGATGCCAGCCGAGAGGGTCTCGGGGCTGTTCTGTACCAGGAGCATGGCAAAGCATTGAGGCCGGTAGCCTTTGTCAGCCGAAGCTTGTCGCCATCGGAGAGAAACTATCCCACTCACAAGTTGGAGTTCCTGGCGCTGAAGTGGGCGGTGGTGGACAAGCTGGGCGATTACCTTTACGGAGCCAAGTTTGAGGTGAGAACGGATAACAATCCTCTCACTTATATTTTGACTTCGGCGAAGCTGGATGCCACAGGACATCGGTGGCTGGCGGCATTGTCGGTATATGATTTCAGCCTGAGGTACCGCCCCGGAAGCAAGAATATCGATGCGGATGCATTGTCTCGTCGGGAGCCGGGGGAGGAGGAGAGGGACGAGGAGTGGGAGAGTGTCCCTGCCCCTGGAGTGAAGGCGATGTGTCAGTTTGTTATCACCGTGAAGGCCGAGGGAAGAGGGAGGCTGGAACGAGCCGTGGACCATTTGGGGGTTTTTGACGACGCCATACCCCTAGTTTACTGTGACCTGACCGCTCTGGGGACTAAACAGTTGCCGGAACTGAGTCCGGGGGAAGTGGCAACTGCTCAGCAAAATGACCCAGGCATTGGCACAGTGTGGAGAGCGGTCGAGAAGGGGGATGGGGCGTTGGCTGAGAAGGCGAAACACCCATACGTGCCTCTGTTGTTGAAGGAGTGGTCTCGGTTGAAGTTAAAGAACAAAATCTTGTACCGGGTAACGACGCCTCCGGACCAACCCCGCTGTTGGCAACTGGTCCTGCCGGAGGAGTATCGCCAGACTGTACTCCAGGCCTTACATGATGATTCTGGACATTTGGGGGTGGAAAAGACATATGGATTACTCAAAGACCGGTTCTACTGGCACCGGATGAGGGGGGACGTCGAAGAATACTGTAGGGGATGCCGTCGTTGCATCCAGAGGAAGACCCTGCCAGCGTTGGCGGCTCCACTGTCGCACTTGCAGAGTCCGGGACCTCTGGACCTGGTATGTATGGATTTCCTGTCGATTGAGCCTGACACCAGCAACACTGCGAATGTATTAGTCATCACCGATCATTACACTCGCTATGCTCAGGCATTTCCCACCAAGGATCAGAAGGCGACGACAGTGGCGAAGGTGTTATGGGAGAAGTACTTTGTGCATTACGGCCTTCCCAGGCAAATCCATAGTGATCAGGGGCGGGACTTTGAGAGCCGCCTTATCCAGGAATTACTGACTATGCTTGGGGTTGAGAAATCCAGGACTACCCCTTACCACCCACAGGGAGATCCTCAGCCAGAGAGATTCAACAGGACCCTGTTGGATATGCTCGGGATGCTGGAGATTGGGCAGAAAAGCAGGTGGAGTCGTCATATTGGACAATTGGTTCACTGTTACAATTGTACTCGCAATGATGCTACAGGGTATTCGCCCTATTATCTGATGTTTGGGCGGGAAGCGAGGTTGCCCATTGACGTGTGTTTTGGAGGTGGAGTGGGTGAATTTCCCGGGAAGTCCCATCTAAAGTACGTGTCCGACATGAAGAGGGAGTTACAGCGGGCGTACGAGTTGGCCGAGGCGGCGGTTACCAAACAAAATCAGCGGAATAAGATGCGGTATGATCGAAAGGTGAAGTTTGTACAATTATTACCGGGTGACCGGGTCCTTTTACGGAATTTGGGACTCCCTGGTAAGCACAAGTTGGCAGATCGATGGGCGGCCAGCCCCTATGTATTAGAGAGGCAGATGCCGAACCTGCCAGTTTACCGGGTGAAACCCGAGAATGGAAAAGGGCCTATCAAGGTACTCCATAGGAATCACCTGCTGCCACTGGGTCAAGCGGTGCAGGTGGATAAGGAGCCCGAGTGGGAGGTTACGCCCAGTACAAGGACTCTGCGAGGGAGCGGAGAACGGGAAGAGCCCGCTGCTGAAGAGCGGGGACGGGTCCCTCACCCGGGAATGGCTACCGATTCAGAGGAGGACGACTCAGATGAGTGGGTCCTGTTCCCATTCGCTGGTGCTCCAGTACCAGGAGAGGAGGCTCCTGGCCCGTCCCATACTGAATTGGGTGAGAGGAGGGAAGGTCTTGAGGGTCAGATGGAGAGGCAGCCTACATTGGTGGGAGAGAGTGTGGAACCTGAGCGTGAGCCGGAGAGATCTCGGGTGAGGGAGGACCCCTGTGAGGAAGGGGGTGCGGGTCTGTCGGGTAGACCTGGGGTGTCCGAGACAGTGGGTTCGCAGGTGACGAGGGACCCAGTGGGGCAGAAGGGGTATGGAGATCTCAGAGGATTAGGCGCCCCCCGGAGCGGTTGACATATGTGGTACCGGGAGAACCGAGTGTGATTTCTACTGCTCTGGGTAGTTATGTCACTGCCTTCTGCATCTGGGTTGGGTTTTGTGTGTTGCAAGAAGCTTTGGGGACCTCTAGTAATGCCATGAGGGCATGACATTTGCTGGTGGGGAGAGAATGTACAATGTCCTGGGTATGTTACTTAAAATGGCCTCTTTGGTTTGTTACAAGTAGGAATGTTTCTTTGTCGGATAAGTGTTTCTCTCGCCGTTGTTTCACTTTAGAATGGCTGATATGGTAATTGTATTCATTTGTTAATCAATGGGGAATGTCATTGTGTCTTGTGATGCTGGGAACTTGGGGGAGGGGTTTTCGCGGGTTTTTTTGGGGGAGGCCGAGGAAGACACTGAAGAAGGTGGACGTGTGCTGGACTGCTCGTAAGACCACCGGGGTGGTCCCAGGTGCGACGGCCAGATGGGTCGATTGGTTCGTGGATTGAGCTCCAACGAGTGCACGAAACAGACTGAACTTTGATAAGTTGGCGCCTTTTGTTTTTTTCCTTGTGTATATATATTGTATTGCTTACTACTCTTTTTAATTTTAGTAAACTCTTTAAAGTGTATTTCATAACGGTATTTGTTGTGGATTTGATACTGTTGGCGGGCTCGAGGCGTAAACTTGATTCTCACAGCACCTGCGTGTACGGGAGGTGGGTTGGAGAGTGGCTGGATCTCCTTTTTCCCCTAGACATATACCAGCCTGTGGGTAAGGGTTACACTTACCACCAACTAAACCTGCAACTTAATCTTTAGGGAATCCTACACGAGGACTCCCATATCACACTGCACCTCCGATTTCTAAATGTGCACACCGTTTAGAAAATAGTCTAAGCCTTTATTCCTTATACAAAATTGCATGACCCTACACTTCCCTACACTGTATTCCACCTGCAACGTTTTTGCTCATTCTCTTAATCAGTCCAAATCCTTCTGCAGACTCCGTTTCCTTAGCACTATCTGCCCCTCCACCTGTCTATGTATTGTCTGCAAACCTGGCCACAAAATCATCAATTCCCTTAACCAAATCATTGACGTATAATGTAGATGATGGTGGTGGCGGTGGAGGAGGAGGAGGAGAAGACCCTTTACTCCAAGTGGAGTCATTAGGACGTTGTCGTGACAGCGTTTTTTTAGCAGGCTTTCTTGTTTTTACGAGGCCAAGTTGCTAGCTCAACGCTCAACCCAGCATGGATGGGAAGTGTGCAAGGGAGCCGGCTGGATTCGAACTCGAGAACTTTTGCTCTGAAGTCCGGCGCTGATGCCACTACGCCACCAGCCCGCAAATAATGTGAGAAGGATCAGTTGAAGCACCACTTGTACTAGCAGCCAACCAGAAAAGGCCCACTTTCTTCCCACTCGTTGCTTTCTGCCAGCCAAACTTCTATCCTTGCTACTATCTTTCCTGTAATACTCTGGGCATGTATACCTCATGTGTGGCATTTTGTCAAAGACCTTCTGAAAATCCAAGTAAACAACATCTACTGACTCTCATTTGTCTATCCTTCTTGTGTTTTCCTCAAGGAATTCAAACAGATTTGTCAGGTAAGATTTTCCCTTAAGGAAACCATGCTGACTTTGGCCTATTTTGTCATGTGCTTCCATGTGCCCCAAGACCTAATCCTAAATAATGGACTCCATCATCTTACCAACCACTGAAGTCAGGTTAAATGGCCTATAATTTCCTGTTTTTTGCCTCCTTCCTTTCTTAAAGAATAGTGCCATCTATAATTTTCCAATCCTCAAGAACTATTTCAGAATCCAGTGATCCTGAAAAATTGTTACTAATGCCTCCACAATCTCCTCAGCTACCTCCTTCAGAACCCTGGGCTGTAGTCCATCTTCAGCTTCTCCTTAGTAATGGCATCTACACTCAGTTTTGCTTGTCGACACTCTTGAGTGAGTTTCTGGCATGCTTCTAGTGTTTTCCAGTGAAGACTGATGAAAAATACTTATTAAGTTCATCTGCCATTTCTTTGTCCTCCATTATTATCTCTCCAGCATCATTTTCCAGTGGTCCAATATGCACTCTCTTTTGTTATCTATCTGAATAAAACTTTTGGTATCCTCTTTTTATATTATTGGCTAGCTTACCTTCATCTTTTATCTTTACTCTCATTGTCTTTTTAGTTACCTTCTGTCATTTTTTTAAAAGCTTCCCAATCCTCTAGCTTCCAACTGTTTTGCCATATTATATGCTCTCTCTTTTGCTTTAACACTCCATGACTTCCCTTGTCAGCCACGGTTGCCTCATCCTCCCTTTAATATACTTCTTCTTTGGGATGAATCTCTCCTGTGCATTCTGATATGCTCTCAGTAAGTCCATTGCTATTCTGCAGTCATCCCTACTTGTGCCCCCTTCATATCAATTTCGGCCAGCTCCCTTGTTATGCCTCTTTATTCTCCTTTACTCCACTGTTAATACTGATACATCCAATTTTAGCTTCTCCCTCTCAGGGTGAATTCTATCATATTATAATCACTACCTCCTAAGAGTTAATTTCCCTTAAACTCCCTAATCAAATATAGTTTATTACACAAACACAATCCAGAAATGCCTTTCCCTAGCGGGCACAACCACAAGCTGCTTTAAAAGGTCACCTCAGAAGCTGCTGCTTTGCCCAACACTGGGAGAGGTTGCAGAAAGGTAGGGAGAATGAAAGGGGATAAAACAACAGGATCATAAAGGATTACAGTGATATGATAAAGGAGTTGGCCAAAATACATTGGAAGGAGGTACTGACAGGGATGGCAGCAGAGCAGCAATGGTGTGAGCTTCCGGGAAAAAAAAATGAGGAAGGTGCAAGATCAATGTATTCCAAAGACAAATGGAAAAATCGTACAACCGCACCTGACAAGGGAAGTTAAAGCTAATGTAAAAGTAAAAGAGAAAGCAACAAAGCAAAAATTGAAGGGAAGACAGAGGACTGGGAAGCTTTTAAAAACCTACAGAGAGCAACTAAAAGAGTCATTAGGAGGGAAAAGATGAAATATGAAAGCAAGCTAGCAAACAATATCAAAGTGGGTAGTAAAAGCTTTTTCAAATATGTAACAAATAAAAAAGAGATGAGAGTGGATATGGGGCTCCTTGAAAATGAGGCCAGAAAAATATTAATGGGGGACAAAGACGGCAGATGAACTAAATGAGTATTTTGCAACAGTCTTCACTGTGGAAGTCACCAGCAGTGTGCCAAATGCTTAAGGGTGTGAGGGAAGAGAAGTGAGGGCAGTTACTATTACAAGGGAGAAGGTACTCAAAAAGCTGAAAGAAGCAAGGGTACAAAAGTCACCCGGGCCAGATGAACTACACTCTAGGGTTCTGAAAGAGGTAACTGTAGAGATTATGGAGGCATTAGTAATGATCTTTCCAAAATCGTTGGACTCTGGCATAATGTCAGAAGACTGGAAAATTGCAAATGTCACTCCACTCTTTAAGAAAGAAGGAAGGCAGCAGAAAGGAAATTATAGACCAGTTAGCCTGACCTCAATGGTTGGGAAGATGATGGAGTCAGTTGTTAAGGATGAGGTTATGGAGCACTTGGTGACATAGAACAAGGTAGAACAAAGTCCTTAAGAGAAAATTTTGCTGACAAAACTGTTGGAATTCTTTGAGGAGATTACAAGTCAGATAGATAAAGGGGATTCAGTGGATGGTGTATATTTGGACTTTCAGGAGGCCTTTTACAATGTACTACACATAAGGCTGCTTACCTGGTTAAGAGCCCATGGTATTACAAGAGAGTTACTGGCATGGTTGGAGCATTGGTTCATGGTAGGAGGCAGCGAGTGGAAATAAAAGAATCCTTTTGTTGGCTGCCAGTGACTAATGGTATTCCATAGGGGTCAGTGTTGGGACCGCTTCTTTTTATGCTGTATGTCAATGACTTAGATGATGGTATAGATGGCTTTGTTGCCATGCTTGCAGATGATAGCAGATTGGTGCAGGAGCAGGTAGTATTGAGGAAACGGATAGGCTACAGAAGGATTTAGATCAGAAGAATGGGCAAGAATGTGGCAAATGAAATACAATGTTGGAAAATGCACTTTGGTAGTAGAAATCAATGTGCAGACTATTTTCTAAATGGAAAGAAAATACAGGAATCTGAGATGCAGAGGGACTTGGGGAGTCCTTGTGCAGAACAACCTAAAGGTTAATTTGCAGGAAGAATTGGTGGTGAGGAAGACAAATGCCATGTTGGCATTCATTTCAAGAGGTCCAGAATACAAGAGCAGGGATGTGGTGCTGAGGCTTTACAAGGCACTTATGAGGCCTCTCCTTGAGTATTGTGAACAGTTTTGGGCTCCTCACCTAACAAAGGATATGATATGCTGGCATTTAGAGGTTTCAGAGATGGTTCACAAGGATGATTCCAGGGATGAAAAGGTTATTATATGCTGGAAGATAAAAGGTTATCTGTATTCACTGGAATTTAGAAGGATGGGGGGGGGGGGGGAAATTTAATTGAAAACTTTAGAATGTTGAAAGGCCTAGATATGATAGATGTGGAAAGGATGTTTCCCATTGTTGGGGAGTCTAGGACAAGAGGGCACAGCCTCAGGATAGAGGGGCATCCATCTAAAACAGGGAACAAAGAAATTTCTTTAGCCAGAAGGCGTTGATTTTGTGGAATTTATTCCCACAGGCAGCTGTGGAGGCCAAGTCATTGGGTGTATTTAACGCAGAGTTTGATAGGTTGTTGATTGGACAGGGCATCAAAGGTTACAGAGAGAAGGCCTGGGAGCGGGGCTGGGGGTGGGACAAAAAGGATTAGCCATGATTGAATGGCAGAGCAGACTTGATGGGCCAAATGGCCTAATTCTGTTCCTGTGTTTTATGGTCTTATGGTTGCCTACAAAGGTCCAACATTCATTAAGTCCCTGAGCTATTTAGCATATTTAACACAAGTCAATTCAAGTCCAAGCTTATTGTTATTTCAACCGTAAAGATGTATACCATCAAACTAAAGAGTGTTTCTCTGGACCAAGGTGCACAATACTAAATAAGTTGAATTTCGCATTATTCAATTTAATTAAAGTTTGGTGTAAATACTGTTATTCATTTATTTTTATAGGAATAAATTGAGCACTAAAAAAAAGACAAAAATGGCCTGCTGCTTTAACAAGGTCTACATCAATTTGGGAAGATAGCCAACCGGTTGCAGGTACTGAAAATATTGAGAAACACTATTCTCTATTATTTCCTTTATTCACTCCAAATAGAAAATTCCACATTTTTCATCTTTATTCATGAGAACCAAATCCCCTACAGTTTAAATAACCATTTCTTCTTCACAAGTGGAAGCATATTCCCGGAATCCATGTTTTATCAATATCTTTCATAATTTCAAAACCCTCATCATAAGAGAAGCGACCTCACCATCTTTTCCTGCATTTTGACTTATTCCTGTAAATCTCTGCAGAGCCCTCGTCAATATCCCAACTCCTGTGGACCAACAACAATCTGTGTGATCTAACCAAAGTTTAATATAGACTAACATAACTTCCCTACTCACTCTAGAAATAAATAGCAGTACTTTATCTTTTCATATACAGTATCTTGCACACTAATAGTTTTTTTTAGTGATTGTTGACTTTCAGATGTCTGAAAGCCTGAAAGGGTGTGGTAACAATTCATGGGGATGTTACTGGGACTGGATGGTTTGAGCTCTAAGGAGAGTCCAGGAGGCTGGGACTTATTTTCCTTAGATTGTAGGAAGATGAGGGTGACCTTATAGATGTATATAAAATCATCAGGTGCACAAGTAAGGTGAATGATCACAGTCCTTTTCCTAGGGTGGGAGAGCATGAAACTAGAGGGCATAGATTTAAAATGAGTGGGAAAGATTTTGAAGGGATCTAAGGGGAATATATTTCACAACCAGGATGGTGGGCATACGGAATAAACTGTCAGAGGAAGCTGTAGAGGCAGGTACAATACCAATATTTAAAAGACATTTTGACAGGTGCAAGGGAAGGAAAGGTCTAGGGGGATGTGGGTCAAACACTAGTAAATGGTAGTCTGGATAGGTATCTTGGTTGTCATGGATGAGTTGGGCCAAAGGCCTATGTCTGTGCTCTATGACTCTATTACTCCATGACTTTGTCTCAAAAATTCCTCTGCTCTTCTGCCATACTGGACTCAAACCTTTCAAGAAGACTTCCTTCCAAAATATGCTATTCTGAATCTCATTTGACAATTATATGATCATTTGCATGTTCCTTTGTGTCCTACAGTACTTCGCCGCAGTCCTGCTCAGTATGCGTTATAAACCTCCAACTTGGCAGCCACTAATGTAATAAGGGATGAACCGACTAGGTTGGAACTGTTTTCTTTGGAAGAAAAGAGATGCAGGCAAAATTTGATTAAGGTGCATAAACATGGAGAGACCTGGAATGAATAGGAATGACCTATATCTCATAGGGGATTCAAGTTTAAGTTAACTGGTGGAGAGATAAGGGGTGAATGAAAGACTTCTACCCAAAAAGAATAAAGGTCTTGAATTTACCATTAGAAAGGGTTGTGGAAGCAAAATCTCTTATCACAATTCAAAGGTATCTGGAGAAGCACTTGACACAAATCTATATGGCAAGAACTAATACGTGAAAGTAAGCTAAACAGTGTCATTTTTGATTACATGGATATGGCGAGTTAAATTGCTTCTTGTACTGACAATTTTTATCAATTTTAATGTAATAAATATGAATTAAAACAGAAAGTCCAGTGTTTTTAAAGTTGCATTTATACTGCATCTGTTTTAAAGAGACTGACGACCATGCAACATTACTGTTCCACATTCAAATCATAAAGCCACTTTTTATGTTTAGAGATTCACAGAAATTAGAAATACGGGGCCAGCATGACTGAAAGCAATTCTTCTGTTGCGTTAGTACTAATTTAAAAAATGGAACATTGTCATATTCCATTAAAAAAGACTCTGGGGGAAAAGAAAGCCAAGCAAGATCCCTCATTACATTTGAAGAGATACATGGATGTGTCACTGACAAGCCGTAGCCTTCAAGTCAAGGGACTTATTGTAAGAAAGTGGGACAATAGTGGATCACTCATTTTGGCTGGAACAGAATGATGAACTGACTGGCTCATATTTCATAAAGATTCAATGAAAAAATGCAAGCCATTTCTATAGTTTTCTGCAGCCATCATATAAATTTATAATGCTAATATTAAGAGCCCAAGAAAAATAATAAATTTACCTTAATGAATCAATCACATCTTTCTGAAAATGTATCATTGAAGCTGGTATACTTATGGGGGTGAAGCATTCATTTCCTTCACAATTCATATCCTGAAGTGCTTTTCCAAGACTTACATAAACCAGTACTCCTAATGCTGCAGAATTTTCCATATTTTTGATCTGCAAAGAAACAAAAAGATATTTCTATGAAATAAATCAAGAACACAGTAATAGTCATTTGTGGGTGACATTTTTAAAATAATGCAAATTTCAGAAATCTACAGTATAAACAGTATATGTTAGAAATATTCATCCAATCAGACAGCATATGCAGAAACAATAAAAAGAATTAACCATTCAGATTGATGTCCTGATATTGAAAATGGCACCAAATATTTAAGCAACCAGAATTGGCAGGGGAAATGCTGGGAATTAGAGAGAGGTTGTCTGGAAAGGCAGAGTGGATTTGAAGGGGAGAACAGGATCGGCTGCTGCGCTGGAAGGGCAAAATAGGTTTGTGAAGATTAAGTAATAGAATTAATTAACAACAGAATCTATTTTTGCAAAACAATCACTATGGTACAGTTCTGAAATTGAACTCGTGTAGAGTCCAGTAGACTATATATTGCCTCAGTGAAAGCTGTGCTCCTTTAAGTTGAGTTTCTTGAACAGCATTGAGCACAAACTGGCCATGGGGATGAAACATCAGTAGGCTCAGCAATACAGCATGTTCTGTACCAATTTTGTTTGATGGTCAACAGCAAGACAGGCAACTTGCTCTTCACTGCAAATTCTCATCTGTCCAAGACTTTTCTAGATCTGATGAAGGGTACTGTAAATATTCAGTATGTTTCCCTTTTACCTTTCTAAAATTCCTGGCTGCCCTGATGAGTCCCTCTGGATTTTTTTCCTGTCTTTGTGTTTCATTGAAGCTTGATTTAATCTCGAGGAACAATAAATCACCTTTCAATCAGGGATTATGAAGCCACTTGGATACAGCATGGAATTCAAAACTTTCAAATATTAATGTTCACTAGCCTACTTCCTTTTATACCCGTCATTTGTTTCTTACCTTTGACTCAATCAGCACAAAATCAGATGCTTCAGCTCAACCTGTCTGTGCCAGCTATGTCTTTTAAAATCTCCCTTTCATTGTATAGCTTTCATTGTGTGCTGCGTCTGCGAGGCTGAGTCCGGCGCCATGGAAGTCCATAGCGGGGGTATTCCTTTCTGCCGCCTGTGTGGGATGACGAGTCATTCGGGACCCTGAGGACTTGTGGAAACTGTGTGGTGGTTTCTTTCAAACTTACAGTCTTTTAACATCTTTGGACTATTTTTACTGTGCCCATGGTCTGTATTTTTTTTATCAATTATGCTATTGCTTGCACTGTTGCAACTATGTGGTTTTGTGCAGGTCTTGTAGTTTTAGCTTTTGGTCTTGTTTTGTCTGGGGGATTTGGAGCTCCTTTCCAGGGAATGCGCTAAGATGGTAGTGCAATACTAATACGCAGCAGCTTCTCCGAACTCTGGATTGGGGATTGCCAAGCGTTACGTGGATTTTCTGGTGTAGTCTGTTTTGTCATGTGCTTTTGTGATATCATTCTGGAGGAACGTTGTCTCATTTTTTAATTGCATTGCATTTGTGGTCTCTAAATGACAATAAACTGAATCTGAATCTGAAAAACCTTTTTTTTAAATACTTTATTATTTCTGCTTTTCCCCTATCACAGACCTCCTGTTACTCTTTTTCCACCTTTCCTATGTATTTTCTTTTATTTGAACATGTATTACTTTGTATGAAAGCAATTTCAAGCAGAATAATAGCCGAAAGCAGCTAGGCTGCAAGCAAGGAGACAAGGGATGGACGCTTCAGACTTGACGGATGATACCCATTGAAGCCCAAGCTGTAAATCAACAGTGTCACAAAGAATATCATAATATCACAAGTTCATTGATTGAACAAGCCATCAGCATGCTGAAAACATGCTCAAGCTGCTGACAAAAATCTGACAGCACACTCAATTTACACCAGCCAAGGTCTACACAGCAGCTTTGTTACAGCTCCCTACTCGAAGAACAAGATGTAGGTTATACATATGTGGACAACAGTGAAGAAGAGGACAAATGTGAAGAGAATAATTCCCTGTCATCGGCTCACACTGTTCTCAGGATTGCCAGAGATGCCTTCATTAATACTAATACTTCAGAGTGAAGAATGATGCATGATGCAAGTTGTCAGTGAATAAGGAGCAAACACGAGGAAATCTGCAGATGCTGGTAATTCAAACAACACACACAAAATGCTGGTGGAACACAGCAAGCCAGGCAGCAGCTTACTTCTCCTCTTGCGGTTCTAGATCTCCTGCAGTACCTGAAACTATTGAAGTGTATCAACTCTTCCATCCTTAATCCCTCCTGAGTTTATACTGAGATTGTTAACTCAGCTTCTCCAAGAATGCTACCTGCTAAGCTGAGGATTTACAGTGTTTTCTGAATTACTTCAGGATTTCAATGTGAAGCCTTTTTTTTATTTATGGGGAAATAATGTTTAAGTTAAAAGGGAATAGAATGAAAGAGGTAATGGAAAAGCAGGAAGTTGAAATGAACATTTCTTCAGTAACAGATCACAACCACAAGGAATGACACTTAGAACTTTGAATTCTTAACTTTCCGGACATAGTTGATGTTCATTCATTAACAGTTGTTAAGCTTCAAGTATCAATTTGGGATTGCATGATTTACATAGATCAAGAGAAAAAGACTCTTGTATCTAAGTGAAAACAGATCACCACAAAGTGATCTAAATTAATTACAAATATAAACATGAAATAATTGATTACATAAGTATTCAACTCCTTTAATATGATACACCAAATCATTACTGGTATTACTGGCGCAGACAATTGGTTTTAGAAGTCACATAACTAGTTAAATAGAGATCATCACATGCAGTCAATGTGTTTCAATTGATTGTAATAAAAATACACCTGTGTCTGGAAAGTCCAACTGTGGGCGAGTCAACTGTGTCCTGGTTAAAGCTACGCCATGAAAACAAAAGAACACTCCAAACAACTCTATGAAAAGGTAACTGAAAAGCACAAGTCAGGAGATGGATACAAGAAAATTTCCAAGTCACTGAATATCCCTTGGAGTACAGTTATGTAAATCAAGAAACAGAAAGAATATGGTACAGTTGTAAACATGCCTAGAGCAGGCCATCCTCAAAAATTGAATGACTGTGCAAGAAGGGGACTAGTGAGGGAGTCCACCAAAAGACCTATTGATAACTCTGGAGGAGTTCCAACTGTAGTAGCTGAGATGGGAGACTGCATTTAACAACTGTTGCCCAGATATTTCACCAGTGACAACTTAATGGAAGAGTGGCAAAGTGGAAGCCAATGTTGGAAAAAAAAATCACATGAATCTCAGCTAGAGTTTGCCAGAAGCAGTATGGGTGACTCTGAAGTCAGATGGAATAAGGTTTAATAGTCATTTGAAACCAAAATTGAGGTTTTTGGCCATCAGACTAAACACCACACATCATCAAAAACACACCATCCCTATCATTAAGCTGCTGTGGGGATGCATCACTGTAGCAGGCCCTGGAAGGCTTGTGAGGTAGAGGGTAAAATGAATGTGCACAATACAGGGAAAACCTGATGCAGTCTTCAAGAGAACTGCGATTTGGGAGAAGATTTATTTTCTGGCAAGACAATGACCCCAAGCATAAAGCCAAAGCTACACAGGAGAGGCTTAAAAACAACCAGGTCTTGGAGTGGCCAAGTAGGAATCCAGACCTCAATCCAACTGAGAATTTGTGACTTGAAAAGGGCCATTCATTCACGATCCCCTTGCAATCTTACAGAGCTTGAGCAGTTTTATAAAGAATGGGGGGGAAAATTGCAGTGTTCAGGTGTGCAAAGCTGATAAACATCTAACCACATAGACTCCAGGCTGTAATTGCTGGCAAAGGTGCATCTACAAAATCTGACATGAAGGGGTTGAGTAATTATGCAATCAATTATTTTGTATTTTATAATTGAAATTAATTTAGATCACTTTGAAGACATCTGTTTTCACTTTGACATGAAAGAGCTTTTTTCAGTTGATCGGTATCAAAAAAAAGCCAAATTAAATCACTGTGATTCAATATGGTAAAACAATAAAACATAAACTTCCAAGGGGGGGTGACTACTTTTTATAGCCACTGTATTGTCTGCCTTTGAGCCTCAGTAACATCAAATATTTGAATTGTGACTGCTATTTCTATATTTGGCATTTGAAATAACTGTCTGAGACTGCAGAAGAGGCATCTTCAGCAACAAAAGCGATAAACATCTGATATAAAAATTAGGGCAAAATTTATTCTGAACCTCTTTAAATGAGACTGTAAGTGGTTGTACAGGTACATGTTAGGCTTACATTTCTGATCTGGTCGTAGAAGATATCAAAAAGAATCTTAGAAACATGGAGTCCATGTCAGTTGTCATCCATGTTAAAAACAATACCATTTAAGCAACCTGATTAAATCACCTACTCAATTTACATTCCTTTGTTTTCATAATAAATTAAATAATTCACACCATACAACAAACAAAAATAAACATTTATAACCCAGTTTATTGGAGTCCTGATTTGTACTTATTCCTTGATAAACGTGACTACATTATATTTCCCAGTTAATATCAACCTGTTGTCATGCAAAGTTTCTTGCCTGCAAAGTGTTTTCTATGTTTCCTACAATTGTGGTTATACTTCAAGAGATACCAAAACTACTTTGAGATCTTCCAAACTTGTAAAATGTTCTCAATATTTCATTTATTGGATAAGAAATGAGATGTTTTAATTATCACTGCCATAAAAGTACACAACCATTATTTAGATTTACAGGTACATGACTAAGTTTTACAATTATACTCTGTTTATAATTACCCATGATCATGTCATATTTTATAATGTTATATAATGAATTTTAGAAATGCCTTGTATAAAGATAGCACTGCTTGCTCCATGATAGTGCTACTCATTTTGCTTTTTAACCTTCATCACTAATGTCATATGCTTTTAAAAGCTGTAAAAAGAAAACTTATTTAGGCTTTAGATCCATCTCTGCTAATGAAAAGGAATAGATTTAAGAGAGACTGCACGGCTTTTGTTGCAGAAGCCTATCAATTCAACAGATGTGGATTATATTGATTCACTTCCAGGATTATATTCAAATACCTGTTCAAAATTTAAGGCCATTAACCAAACCTGAATTTAAACAACTAATCCTTTTAAGAAGGTTATGTTTTTGATATAGCCACAAAGAGCAAATAGACTTATAGTACCAGAAAATACTTGTAATCTATACATCATACACAAAGCTTAACACTAAACAGTTCTTCAACTTAGTTGGGTGGTACAAGCGCTCAAAAAACAACTTATATATTTAGTTAAAATTCCAATATTATATCATCATATTAATATGCCAATACAGTTTTAATTTACATCTTTTTTGATGTTACACAATGGTACAGTAAATTTCCCAGTAAACTAAGCAATCTTAAAAGAATCTTAAAACAAATCCTGATGAATTTAAAGTGAACATGGAAAACTGGACTCCAATATGTTTTTTAAAAAGTGGCAAACAGAATTAGGTGAGCAGATTCTGCACCATGAGACTTCTGACAACTGGATACCACTTTAAAGTTCAAAGTGCATTTATTATCAATGTATATATTATACAATCTTGGCAATCATCTCCTTTCAGGATGCCACAAAACAAAGAAACCCAAAATAACCCAAATATTAAAAATACCCATCAAACACTCAATGTGCAGAGCAAAAAAAACATACCATGCCAACAATAAAAGTAAGGAAACAGCATTCAGAACAAAAGTGAGTCCTTCTTTTTCAATCCTTTTATTAAATTTCATATATATATAAGAAAAAACATAGCATGATAATGAATAGATTACAAATTCAATAGACTTGAAATTACATTAGTAATAGGATAATAATATCCTATTAAACATCAATCAACAAAAGGTACATTAATCAATCAAGTCTATATAAATATATCTGAAAAAAAACAAAAATAATCATCAAAAGAGAAAAAAAAATTGAAAATATATAGAAGAAAATATATATTAAAAAAAATACTAAACTAAACTAACATGGGCAACAATAACAGTTTATAAGTATGTGATAGTGTCAAGAAAAAACTCCGGAATTCCATACCTGAACAAGAATAAGTAGAGAAAAGGATCTGAAAAAGGCCAAATTAATTCATATGAAAATGTCGAATGAACGGTCCCCAAGTTTCTTCAAATTTAATTCATGAGTCAAAAATAGTGCTTCTAATTTTTTCCAAACTCAGATAGGAAATAGTTTGAGAGAACCACTGAGATGTGGTAGGAGGATTTACTTCTTTCCAGTTTTGTAATATAGACCTTCTGGCAATTAATGTTACAAAAGCAATCATTCGTCTGATTGAAGGGGAAAACTGATTACCATCTTCATTTGGCATACCGAAAATTGCAGTAATAAAATGAGGTTGTAAATCGATATTCCATACTGAGGAAATGACATCAAAAATGTCCTTCCAGTAGTTATGTAAAGTGGGACATGACCAAAACATGTGGGTCAATGAAGCCACTTCTAAGTGACATCTGTCCCATTGAGGATTGATATGAGAGTAGAATCGAGCAAGCTTATCTTTAGACATATAAGCTCTATGTACAATTTTAAATTGTATTAAAGCATGTTTAGCACATATAGAAGAAGAATTAACCATTTGCAAAATTTTTTCCCATTTATCTGTTGATATATTATATCGAAGTTCTTTTTCCCATTCTTGTTTAATTCTATCTGATATTTCTGGTTGTATCTTCATAATCATGTTATAAATAAAAGCTACTAATCCCTTATGGCAGGGATTAAAGGTGAAAATCAAATCTGAAAAATCCATTGGAGTTGAATTGGGAAAAGATGGAAGAATTTTGTGTAAGAAATTTCTAATTTGTAAGTATCTAAAAAAATTGGATTTAGGTAATTTAAATTTGTTAGAAAGTTGATCAAAAGACATCAAAGTACCTTCAAAAAAAAGATCACGAAAACATTTTATACCTTTCCTTTTCCATATGCTAAAAGCTTGATCTGTCAAGGAAGGTTTGAAAAAAAAATTAAATAAAATAGGGCTGTCAAGAACAAAGTTTTTCAGATTAAAAAATTTACGAAATTGAAACCAAATTCGTAGTGTATGTTTGACAACAGGGTTAGATATCTGTTTATTGAATTTAACTAAATCAACAGGAAGAAAAGAACCAAGAACGGAGAATATAGAATATCCCTTTACCTCACTACATTCCAAATTTACCCACTGTGGACACAATGGTGAGTCCAAATCTAGTTTCCAATACGTTAGGTTACGAATATTATTCGCCCAATAATAAAATCTAAAGTTAGGTAAAGCTAGACCACCATCTTTTTTAGATTTTTGTAATTGCCTTTTGCTTAACCTGGGGTTTTTATTTTGCCACACAAATGAGGAAAGTTTTGAATCAATGTTGTCAAAAAAAGATTTAGGAATAAAAATTGGTAAGGCTTGAAATAAATATAAAAATTTCGGTAAAATCATCATTTTAATAGCATTAATCCGACCAACTAATGATAAAAATAAGGGAGACCATCTTGTAATAAGTTGTTGAATTTGATGAAGCATAGGTAAAAAATTCAGTCCAAATAAATCTTTATATTTCTTGGTGATTTTTATACCTAAATAGATAAAGTTATCAGTAACAACTTTAAATGGCATCCTGTCATTCAATAAGGTTTGCGCGTTTAAGGGGAATAATTCACTCTTATCTAAGTTTAATTTATAACCAGAAAAACTACCAAATTGAGCCAACAAGGATAAAATAGCGGGAATAGACCTATTAGGATCAGAAATATATAACAGCAGGTCATCAGCATAAAGTGATAATTTGTATAACTTCTCATTACGGATGATACCAAAAATATTAGGAGATTCACGAATAGCAATGGCTAAAGGTTCTAATGCAATATTAAATAATAAAGGACTTAAAGGACAACCTTGTCTCGTACCACGAGATAATTGAAAAAAAGAAGATCTATAATTATTTGTAAGAACAGAAGCAACAGGTTTATAATATATTAATTTAATCCATGATATAAAATTAGAACTAAAATTAAAGTTTCTCAATGCATTAAATAAGTATGTCCATTCAACTTTATCAAAAGCTTTTTCAGCATCTAATGAGATAACACATTCTGGGGTTGTGGGTGATGAAGTATAAATTATGTTAATCAATTTTCTAATATTAAAAAAGGAATACCGATTCCTAATAAAACCAGTTTGATCTTCTGAAATAATCTGTGATAGTACCTTTTCTAATCTAATGGCTAAAATTTTTGTAAGAATCTTAGAGTCTACATTTAATAATGATATAGGGCGATAAGATGCACATAAAGTAGGATCTTTATCTTTTTTAAGAATTAGAGAAATAGTAGCTTCATAAAAAGATTGAGGTAATCTCTTCTTAACAAACGCATCATTAAAGATTTCACATAGCCAAGGAGAAAGCAATAAAGAAAAAGTTTTAAAAAATTCTACATAAAACCATCAGGACCAGGAGCTTTCCCTGAATTCATTGATGAGATAGCCTCTCTTATTTCGGCCATAGAGATAGGAGCATCAAGCAAGCTACAATCTTCATCTATCAGTTTAGGAATATCCAAGTTGTTAAAAAAATTATACATCATGGACAGGTCACCATCAAATTCTGATTGATATAAAGATTTATAAAAATCTTGAAAAGTGTTATTGATTTCTTTATGATCAGTAGTTAAATTTCCGTCTTGTTTACGAATTTTAATAATTTGTCGCTTAGTCGAAATAGCTTTTAATTGATTAGCTAACAATTTACCAGTTCGATCACTATGAATATAAAATTGAGCCCTGGTCTTAATTAATTGATTCTCAATTGAAGAAGATAATAATAAACTATGTTCCATTTGAAGCTCAACTCTCTTCTTATAAAGTTCTTTGGTAGGAGTAACGGAATAAATCTTATCAATTTCTTTAATTTTATCCACCAATAAAGCTATATCTAAATATCTTTGTTTTCTTTTGCCAACGGAATATGAGATAATTTGTCCACGGATAAAAGCCTTGAAAGAGTCCCAAAGTATTCCTCTGTCAATCTCTTCGGTATAGTTTGTTGAAAAAAATAAGTCAATTTGTTGTTTTATGAAGGTAATAAATTCTGGATCTTGAAGTAAAGTAGCGTTAAGTCTCCAAGATCTAGTATTAATAGAAGAGTCCGAGATCTTGATAGATAACTTCAAAGGTGCATGATCCGAAATAGCAATAGAGTCATATTTACAATCAGTAACATCTGTTAATAAACGATGATCAATAAAGAAATAATCAATTCTAGAACAACTATGATATACATGTGAAAAAAATGAAAATTCTTTATCTTTAGGGTTCAGAAACCGCCATATTTCAGTAATTCCAGAATCGACCATAAAAGAATTAATAAGTAAAGCTGATCTATTCGGAAGAGTTCGAATAGGTATAGATCTATCCATCGAAGGATTCAAACAACAATTAAAGTCTCCACCCATTATCAACATATATTCATTCAAATTAGGAAGGGAAGTAAATAAACATTTAAAAAATTCAGGGCAGTCAAAGTTTGGAGCATAAATATTAACTAGAACAACTTTTCGATTAAAAAGTGAACCAGTTATCAACAAAAATCTGCCCTGTGGATCAGAAATAACTTCATGATGTGTAAACGAAATTGAGGGGTCTATAAAAATAGACACACCCCTAATTTTAGCGGTACAATTCGAGTGAAATTGTTGACCCTTCCAGAACCTAAAAATACGTTGATTATCCTCCCTCCTAATATGGGTCTCCTGTGCAAAAATAATATTAGCGTTCAATCTATGGAATACTTTAAATATTTTTTTACGTTTAATCGGATGATTTAAACCATTAGTATTCCACGAGATAAAGTTAATAGATTTATCCATCATACCAATATTAATTGTGTGTATCATAAAAGGTTAAAAAGACACATAACCCACAATTTAGGAAGAAGGAAAATTGATTCAGGAGCAACCGGAGATCATGACACCTCAACAATATTAATAATTTAAAGTCGGCCCATAAACTAAAAGCAAAAAAATAAAAAGCAAAAGCGTGAAAAAAGATCCCTCCCCCCTCCCCCCACCCTTTGAAAGAAAGCCAAGCGGCAGGCGCATAAACTAATACTAATATTACCCCCATTTCAAGATGGCAGCTCCATAAGAAGATTTTAAAAAAAACTATATAACACCCAGATTAAGATAGAGGGTTGCAAAAAAATATATATATATCAGTCAGATTAAAAAAAAACTAAAATAGTAAAACAAAAAATCATTAATAAAAAAAAAATGAACATTAAAATTTAAAAGTGTAATATACCTTTAAAAAAAATTCCATATTCAAATACAAGAAAGATGACGTTTCAAAAGCAAAGACTTATGGGAAGAAGAAACGACATTTTGAAAAAGCCATATTACAAAATATGAATATAAGTTCAGCAATCTAATAAGAAAATTTAGTAAAAAAGAGTTATCAAAATAGAATTAAAAAAAAGATTTAATAGACACTACAGCATATATAAAAAAAGACTAAAAAAAAATTCAAAACATTTGTTCCATTTCTAAATACAGGCAAACAAATAAACGCTTATAAAAAGCAAAGTCTTATGGGAAGAAGGAACGACATTTTAAAAAAAATAATTCATTATTACAAAATACAAACGTGTATAAAAAAGGATATTATAAAAATTAAAACAGCATCTATAAGCAATGATAATAGTAGTAGAAAAAAAAACCAGACCCGTAGATCAGGATAAGAAGTTATAACCCAGCTTCATGGGTTAAAACTTAAAATGAAATGGCATCCTCTCTCCAAAAAATCTTCAATGTAACTCATAGTTCAAGTTGCACTAGAAGATCGATATTCTTCAACAAATTTCTTCACTTCTTCTGGAGTGTTGAAAAATCGTTGACTGTTGTCGTTCAGCACAATTCTAAGCTTCGCTGGATACATTAAAGCTTGTTTAAGTCCAATCGAGTGAATCTCTGCCATCACTGGTTTAAAAGCGATTCTGACTCTCATTACATCGTATGAGTAATCCTCAACAATTCGAAATGAATTGGTATGGTAAGAGATCATACCTTTTTTACGAGCTAATCGAATTAGAAGCTCTTTCTCACGAGGATAATGAAGGCGAACAATCACCGCTCGTGGTTTACCAGTCGTAGACGAAAACCTCGCAACTCTGTGAGCGCGATCGATAACAGGTTTAGTTTGCAAACCTTCATCACCAAAAATTTCCCACAGTAATTTAGAGAAAAATTCAGTTAAATCACCGGACTCAACTTTTTCGGGAAATCCGATGATGCGCAAATTCTGTCTGCGAGATCGGTTTTCAAGATCAGTAATTTTAAACTTATACTGATCCATAGTTTTAGCAGTCGACTCTATCTTCTTCTCCAACGCTTCAATTGTACGTGCTTTTTCACAAATTGATTGTTCAAGAGTCGTAATCTTATTTTCATGCCGCTGAACATCTGATGCCTGCGATTGAAACTTAATTTCAAGCGATCTAACAACTCCTTCAAGATCAGATATTTTCGTGGTAAGCCTTTTTTCCAAACTTGACAGTTTACTATCCAATTTACCTTCTAGTCTGCCTTCCAAACCCGCAAGTTTAGAATCCAGAAGGTTAGCAACTGTGTCGATAGATAAAGGATCCTTAGACGATTTCTTACTTGTAGCCATTTTAAGTTTGACAAGATTAGTTCAAATATTATTTTAGGAAAAAAGAGTTAATCAGAAGTAGCAACTCGTATGATTAAGTTCGGAAAGATTTGATTAAAGGGTGATTATAGTTGAAAAAATAAAGAGCGCCTAAAAGGCAGATGCTTACATCGCCATCTTGAAACTCCACCCCCCCAAAAGTGAGTCCTTAGACACAAAACCCAGAGTAGCCCAGAGCCTCAGCATCTATAATTAAGACCATAAGATATAGGAGCAGAAATAGGCCATTCGGCCCATTGAGTTTGCTCCACCATTCAATCCTGGGCTGATCCAATTCTTCCATCCCCCCCATTCTCCTGAACTCCAGGGAATACAGCCCAAGCATATGTTCAGCGCAGAGACGAGCAAACATCACGGAGCCCACAGACACTAAGCCTGCAGCTGATGGAGCAGGCCACAGCCCGAACCTCAGTTCAGCACAAAACGGAGTAAACATCGTGGAGCCCCAGGCAGCAGGAGCAGGCCACAGCCTTAGCGCAGCGTAGAGCAAACGTCATGGATCGGCGGGCAGAACCTGCCTTTTCAGTCCATCTGGCCTGGTGTTTAAATCGGCCAGTTATCGGGTCATTCCTTGCTCTAAGACCAGGTAACATCAATACACTCTGGGGCTGGACCCCACCCCCACGTTTCAGCCCGTACACACCCTTTCCAAATTATCCTGGTGCTTAGACCAATCGAACCTTGCTCTAGGTTTAGGTGGACAGGCTTTGAATCTGCCTCTCTTCCACTCTGCTCACCCTGATTTTGCCTCACACCCACAAGCTTCGACCCTCAACTCAGCCTCACCTTCACTCACCTCTTTTATTGTTTGTAGTGATCATTTACCATAATTTTATACAGAAAAAGAGTTAGTAGTAAAGTATTTAGTTGTATTCCTTGTTTTGTTAACCACCAGTAAATGGTCACTTGCTTGTAATTAAATTCTAAAACCCAGCTCATCAGTATCAAGCAAAGCAGGAGCCAGGATTACCAAAATGTAGGGTGGAGATAAACAGCCTTCAATACCTAATGCTATTCATTCTGGAATGGCTTAAATTAACAGGGAATACTTAATGAGAGAAACAGATGTGATATTGCTATCACTTCAAGTTGAAGAGTTCATAAGAACAGACCATGCATTGGGAGTACTCTCTACCAAACTGGATCTTTGCAAGAAACATTAGTTTTAGGAATAAAGAGTGGGAAAATGAGAAAAGAACAAAAAAAATCAAAAGATTAGACAAAACTACATGTTGAAACTTTAAAGTTGTACTAAGCAGAACTTGTCTGAATAATTGGTTATAAATTTTTCAAAGAGGCGACTAATTGTTTTGGTGAGGTTAATGCCATTGTACCAGATGGGCTTCAAGAAAACTTTTGACAAGGTTCCACGTGAGATCTGAGGCAATTTAGCAAAGTGGATCTTTAAGCTGGCTTGGTGATGAGAGGCAGATAGGATGCTGAGTATTGTCTTTACAATTGGAAGTCAGCGACCAATGGTGTGCTACATGGATTGGTGCTGAACTCTCACTATTTTCTTAACATTATGGATGTAAATCTAGGAAGTTTGCAGATAAAATTAAATTTTGTGGTGTTGTTGATAGTGAGGAAGGCAGTCTCAGATAGAGAACACCATTTCTGTATTAGTAAGTTGGTCATAAAAATGATAGACTTTAATGCTCAAAAATATGCATTTTGGGAGGTCTAGGATATATTCAGTTAATGATAGGACTCTAAGTGAGTACTAGGCAACATTGGGGCCTTGGTGCACATATCCAAAGTTCCCTGAAAACAGCAGTACAGAAAGACATACTGCATTACAGCATTTAAAAAGTATGTAAGTGAACAACTGAAGCATCATGAACAGGAGGCTGCAAGCTGAAAGGTAGGAAATGTGAATCATGTTGATAGATCCTTAATTGCTGCATGGACATGTTGAGGTGAAGGGCTTGTTTATGTCCTGTGCGACACGATGACATATAAATTGGTATTGGCATAGCTGCTCCACCATTCAAGATGTTCTCCTTTTCTGAAAAACTAATCAACTTCCTTTTCAAATTCCCCCAAATTTCTATCTTCTACAAGCATCTAGGGCGGGGGTCGGCAACCCGCGGCTCCCGAGCCATTTGTGGCTCTTTCACCTCTGTGCTGCGGCTCCCTGTGGCTTTGGGAAATAATTGGTCAGTATTTAATTAAAATGTATTTTATGTTACTTTGTTAGCTTTTGAAATGTAATTCTAAATTTGAAGATTATGGTGATCTTGTACAATCTAAGTGTGGCGACACATTTCCTGGCACATCCGAAACGGCTCACAATTAGCCAGCATTCCGGCTAAGGGAGATAGCCTACGGGGGTTTGTGAGTACGCGTCTTTTGCAGCATCTGCGTCCATGGGGGCTGGGTTGAGGGAGGCTTAAAAGCAAGGCTGTTTAGTTCGAATAAAGTTATTCGACTGCAGTTTACTGACTGCGTGAGCACACCGCTACAACGTGTTTTTATCGCTGGCTGTCCAGAGGGGAGGTGCTGAAATGCTTTGTCGCGTGTCTGGAAGAAGTGAAAACTTTCCTGGGCAGCAAAGGGCTCACCTTTCCTGAGCTGGAACAGCCAGAGTGGCTGGAAAAGCTACACTTCATGGTAGACATGACAGCGCACCTGAACACACTGAAAACAGCTCTTCAGGGGTAAGGACTTACAGCCCTACACATGTTGGAGGATGTTTTGGCATTCGAGCGCAAGTTGACAGTGCTTGCCAGAGATTTACAGAAAGGCACATTGTCTCACTTCCCCAATTTGAGAGAGTTCAAACAAGGTCACGACATGATAAATTCGGAGTATTTACATTCTGCAATCATCGCAATGCAAACATCGTTTGGGAAACGCTTCTGTGAGTTCAGAGAGGAAAAAAACACATTATCCTTCCCGGTCACTCCCCTAAGCATCGATCCATCCCTACCGAATACGACTGCATTGTCAGGTGTGAGTCAACCTGACCAAGTATGATAAATATTTTAATTGCCTATTATTTTACGTATATTCATATGTTTTCATTGTTCAGTGAAATAGTCCTTTTATTTTTCAGGTTGACAGCTGGCTGACGTTATTTTTGGTTTGCTGCTGGCGGCAAATTTAAGTTTAGCGTTTTTCATAAACACAAGAAGGACTCAAATAGACGTTGAGTATTTTACTTAAAAGTAACCTTCAACCCAACATCTTATTTTCGGAGTTCAAAATGTTTTTGTTGCATGCAGAAATGCAATTTCGTTTTCTCTGCAGGAGTTCATCAATTTCATAAATGCAACACATTATAGTTTGTTTATACATAGCATAAAGGCAAAACAAAACGTTGTATGCAGTGTTATTTCATTTTAAATGTCAAACGGGTTTTGCGGCATGAGCAATCATTTCTAATATTAAATGAAGATAAAACTGAAATACTTCTAGTTGGTCCAAAAGCCAAAAGACGTAAACTGCTTGATAATGTTAGGAACTTGACTCCCCTTTGTAATATCAGAAGTAACAAGCCTGGATATTATCCTTGATTCAGATTTGAATTTTAAATCCCACATAAAGAAAGTGACCAGAGCAGCATTTCTACACCTAAGAAATATTTCAAAGGTATGTCTGCTTCTGTCTCGTAATGATGCTGAAAATCTAATTCTCACTTTTATATTGAATAGACTAGACCACTGCAAATGTTTACTGACCTTCCAAATGCAATCTATTGACAAATTTCAACTCATTTAGAATGCCACTGCTGGACTTTAAACCAAAACTAGGATGAGGGAGCATATCACTCCTGTCCTAACTACTTTGCATTGGCTTCCTGTATCTGTTAGAATTGCTTTTAAAGTTCTCTTACTTGTTTTTAAAATTGTCAAAGATTTGGGACCAGAGTACATCATGGAGTCATTTTGGATTTATAATCCTGCTCGAGCTCTCAGGTCCTCTTTTGCCAGTTTCTTAAATTTAAATAAATCTCCCTCAAAAGATAATTGGCAGGTCATCTTTTTTGAACTATGCGCCTAAACTGTGGAACTCAATAAACTTTTAAAACTAGACTTTTAAATGCTGGCTCAAAACCTATTCCATGCAGTCACTTGTCAAAGGCCTTGCTGAAGTCCATTTAAACAGAGCCTTCTGCCTTGCCCTCATCAATCCTCTTTATTACCGCTTCAAAAATACTATATATGATTTATGAAACCTGAATACTGATTTCTGAAAAAAGTAGTTAGTGATAATGATTATACATGGCACCTGTGCTGACAGGAATTTGTCGTACTGGGCTCCAGTTTGCACTGAAGATGAGAATAAACTCAATTATATATTTCATTCAATGTGTTGATTATGTTCATATATATTAAGCTGTTGTAACTATGTATCTCCTAGTATACAAAATATTCAGACTACCCTTATGGTTAAAAAAAGAACAAGTCTGGATGATTTTTCATGCACCGATTTCTGCTGATTTTTTGGGTAGTTTTTAAAATCCTCTTCATGTATATTAGTTTGCCTTTTGTATTTTGGATCACACATGTGAGAGCATAAAGTCCGTGGTATTTTTATTATGCAACTGTTAGCTAACTGTAAATAACAACTGGACTGCTTTGGTTCCCTAATGTTAAATGTAGCAGAACTTGTGACATCTCTTTTTTTTAGTTCAATATGTGTTGCAAAGTTTGAAAGAAGAACGAACAAGTGCAAAGAATAATGAAATGTGTAATTATGTATTTACTTTGGAATATCTTCTTCAGCCTGTGTGAATAAGTAGAGGAGCATTCTATTATGTTGCCTGGGAATGCAGGACTGGCTTCTCACATGACAAATGGATTCCAGAGCAGTCTTTATTATTAGTGGAAAGCATATGCTCATTATTGAGAGTGAATTTGCTGTCATGAAGGTAAAGACCAAAGGATCAGCATATAAATTCCCTTCCTGAAACTGATTTTGAGTCCACTGTTTCTGCAAGTAATGGGCTGTAAAGATAAAACACCTGTGCACTTCATCTGTAACCATGAATAAGAGGTTCCAACTTGGACTTCCTTCATTATTTTTCCATCTATTCCATCAGTTGATACATTTCTTTCTTTCATCTTCACAATTGTCTAACTTATTTCCAGATACGTGCAAAATGGATAATTATGAAGATGAAGCCCTCTATCCAAACAATCATTTTCAATGAATTAATACTATCCAGTACAGAATTCTGCAGAATACTGTTAATTACTTCAACCCCTCACAAAAATATATTCAATCTCCATTCAGTTTTGTCCTTGATAGTGAATTTTTAATTCATTTTTGCTGTTACTCCACTCATAGATTCCTAATTTCTGTGCTTTCAAACCTGTCATCACTTAAAAAAATATCATCTTCATGTATTTGCCATTTCTGTGTTCACACTTTTAATTATTTTCTTAATACCTTTAATTAAAGATCCGCATTCTCACTGGCACAGTCTAGTAACAAAGTTCTTATTCCCCAGTTTGTTGCCCTCTGTTTTGAAGATAATTATGATTTCAGACACTCCACTATGCTCAGTCAATACCAAATCTCAATGGAACCTTAATACATACATTCTTGGGCTTTCATTATTTCTTACTCTATTTCCCTCCGGATCCTTGGATATATTCCATCAAATTCTAGCAAATTGCATTTTAACCTAATTAACTTATCTAATGCTTTTACTATAATATCACTTATCCTTTTAACCAATGCAATCAAAGTCTTTCATAAATATTGAAGTAGTTGTTTTATATGTATGCACCAGTTCCACTTATCCTTTGATAATTCAATTATCTCCACTTTCAAATCAAACGTTAAATATAACTCTTTTATTTTTTACTGATGCATTTAAAACCATAGAACACTACAGCGCAGAAAACAGGCCATTCAGCCCTTCTAATCTGTGCCAAAACTTTATTCCACTATTCCCATTGACCTGCACCCAGTCCATAACCCTCCAGACCTCCCATCCATACATCTGTCCAATTTATTCTTAAAACTTAAGAGTGAGCCCGCATTTACATCAGATGGTAGCTCGTTCCACACTCCCACCACTCTCTGAGTGAATAAGTTCCCCCTAAACCTTTCCCCTTTCACCCTAAAGCCATGTCCTCTTGTATTTATCTCTCCTAATCTATGGAAAGAGCCTACTCGCATTTACTCTGTGTATACCCCTCATAATTGTGTAAACCTCTATCAAATCCCCCTCATTGTTCTACGCTCCAAGGAATAAAGTCCTAACCTGTTTGATCTTTCCCTGTAACTCAACTCCTGAAGACCCAGCAACATCCTAGTAAATCTTCTCTGCACTCTTTCAATCTTACTGATATCATTCCTATAGTTAGGTGACCAGAGCTGTGTACAATACTCCAAATTTGGCCTCACCAATGTCTTATACAAACTCACCATAACATCCCAACTCCTATACACAATACTTTGATTTATGAAAATAGTCCACACATTTATTCATTCTGCCCAAGTGCATGACAGTGTACTTCCCTACATTATGACCATGAGACCTTGGAGAGGAATTAAGCCACTTGGCCCGTCGTCTGCTCTGCCATTCCTCTTTGGCTGATTTATCATCCCTTTCAACCCATTCTCCTGTCTTCTCACCATAAGCTCAGACACCTTGATTATCAAGAACCTATCAACCTCAGTCTTAAATATACACAATAACTTGGCCTGTACAGCCAGCCATCTGCAGCAAAGAATTTACAGATTCATGACACTCTGGCTAAAGTAATTTTTTCCTAATCTGTGTTTTAAATGGACTTCCCTCAATTCTGAGGTTGTGCCCTCTGGTCCTAGGCTTCCCCCTCTATCCAGACCTCTCAATATTCGACACGTTTCAATGAGATCCCCTCCTCATTCTTCTAAACTCCAGCAAATACAGGTCCAAAGCCATCAAACGCTCATGTGTTAACCTTTGCATTCTTAGGATCATTCTTGTGAACCTCCTCTGGACTCTTTCCAATGCCAGCATATCCTTCCTTGAATAAGAGGCCCAAAACTACTCATAATACAGGTGGCCCCCATTTTTCGTATGTTCGCTTTACAACAGTTTGCTGTACGAAAGATCTACATTAGTACCTGTTTTCGCTAACCAAAGAGGATTTTCGCTTTTACAAAAAAAAGACGCCCGCTTTATATGTGTGTTTACCCCGAGAAAGACTACCATGACAATGAAGCCTTGTGCGGGCAGTTGTGCGCGCATGCGTGTACATGTGTATGTGCATACGTGTGTACGTATGTATGCACTTGCGTGTATGTGCCGATTTTATTTTTTACTCCAAACCGATTTTGGCTTGCTGTCTTCCTGAGTTTGATAAGTGAAGCTACACCTTACGTACAATATTTCTACTTTATATAGGCTATATATTTATCATATCATTCCTGCTTTTACTATATATTAATGTTATTTTAGGTTTTATGTGTTATTTGGTGTGATTTGGTAGGTTATTTTTTGGTTCTGGAAATGCTCAAAAATTTTTCCCATATAAATTAATGTTAATTGCCTCTTCACTTTACGACATTTCGGCTTACAAACGGTTTCATAGGAATGCTCTACCTTTGGATAGCGGGGGGAAACCTGCAGTCCAAGTGCAGTCTGACCAATGCTTTATAATACCTCAGCATTACATCCTTGCTTTTGCATTCTAATCCTCCTGAAATGAATGCTAACATCGCATTTGCCTTCCTTACCACAGACTCAAACTGAAATTTAACCTTTAGGAAATCCTGCACAAGGACTCCCAAGTCCCTCTTTACCTCTGATTTTTGAATTTCTTTCCCATTCACAAAATAGTCTACGCCTTTATTCCTTCTGCCCAAGTGCATGACCGTGCACTTCCCTACATTATATTCCATCTGCTACTTCTTTGCGCATTCCCCCAAAACTGTCTAAGTCTTTATGCAAGTTACCCTGCTTCATCAACACTACTTGCCCTTCCATCTAACTTCATATCATTTGCAAATTTGGTCACAAAACATCAATTCCTTCATCCAAATCATTGACAAAGAACTGCCCCAAAACCAACCCCTGTGGTACACCACTAGGCACCAGAAGCCAACCAGATAAGGCCCCCTTTATTCCCACTTTTTGCCTCCTGCTATTCAGCCAATCTTCTATTCATTCTTGTACCTTTCCTGTAATACCATTGGCTCTTATTTTGATAAGCAGCCTCACGTTCAGCACCTTGTAAAGGCCTTCTGAAAATCTGAATAAACAACATTCACTGACACTTTGTCTATCCTGCCTATTACTTCTTTAAAGAATTCCAACAGATTCATCAAGCAAGATTTCCCCTTTAGAAAGCCATGCTATTTTATCATGTACCTCCAAATACCCCAAAACTTCATCCTTAATTAGACTCCAACATCTTTCTAACCACCGAAGTTCTTTCTTTTGCCTTCCTCCCTTCTTAACTGGTGGAATGACATTTGCCATTTTTCAGACTTCAAGAATGCTGGCAGAGGGAGCTTCCCTGAGCAATAGAAAAAGGTATAATTGTATCTCTTAGAAAATTGGTCTCCAAGACAGACAAAAAAAAAATTCTCTCTAAGATATAAGAGTGAAACCAATTAAGGGCACCACCAGAGACTAGTTTTAAAGCTAGTTTTAAGGCTGGTCTTAAAGGTTAGATTACATAAAATCCAAGGAGAGTTGGCTAAGCAGATACATAATTGGTGAAGCAGAGGATGATGATTGAATCATAGCTTTCAGACTGGAGACCTATGATAAGTAGTGTGCCTCAGGTTTTGGGCCCAGGCCCATTGTTGTTCATCCATTTATATAAAAATTTGGATGAGAATGTAATTAAGTCATTTACATAAATTAATCGGATGAGAATGTACAAGGTATGGTTAGTAAGTCAGGAAATAGCATTAATGTAGAAGATATCAATATAATGAATAAGATTATCAAAAATTACAGGGAGCTTGATTTGCTAGGCAAGTGGGCTGAGAAATGGCAAATAGCACTCAATTAAGATAAGTATGAGGTGCTGCAGTTTTAGGAAGCTAGAACAGGGTAGAACTTTCACACTGAAAGGTATGACTTTGGGTGATGTTGTAGACAGAGGAATTAAAGAAAGCAATTAATTCATTCCCTGGAAGTGGCATCACAGGTAGACAAGTTAATAAGGGAGGTAGCTGGCACACTGATCTTCATCAGTCACTGACTATAAGAGTTGGGTCATTATATTGTAGTTGTACTTGACCTTGGTGAAATTTCTTGGAGAATGTATGAACACTATCTCTTATTCCTTCTTTTTTTGCACTAAGATTAATCTTTGAGATTAATTTATCTCGAAAATTTGCAATAATTTTTTTACACCGTACTGCTGTCATAAATCAAATTACACGTCACACAATTTGATGATAATAAAAAAAAATTCTGATTTTGATGGTTTTGGCTAAGCTACTATATGAAAGGTGACATAATGCTGTACTAAGTGAGATGAAGATTTGAGAGTAGATTGCCAGGATTTAAGGGTCTGAGTTATAGGGACAGACTGGGCAGACCCGGACATAATTCCTTCGGGCATCGGAGATGGAGGGGTGACCTTATAGATGTGTATAAAAGCATGAGGGCCACAGATGCATGCACACCGTCTTTTTCCGAGGGAAAGGAAATCAAAAATTATAGGGCATAGGTTAATGGTGAGGGGGAAAGATTTAAAAGGGACCTGGGGGCAACTTCTTTACACAATGTGTGTGGTGCATATCTGGAACAAGCTGCCAAAGGAAGTGGTTGAGGCAGAGATATTAACAATGTTTAAAAATATTTGGACAAGAAAAGTTTGGAGGGATATGGGACAAGCATGGTCAACTGCGACCTGCTTAGATGGGCATCTTGGTCAACGAGGAATTGCACCTGAGGGCCTGTTCCCATGCTGTACTACGTTATGAGTCTTTGACTCGATGTGTAAACTTGGGGAAGTTGTTGCGTAGGTAATGAACTCACTACCAGTTAACCACATGTTTCTATAGAAAAATAGGATTTAGCAACTGGAATAAAAACTATTGCCCTGGGATGCAGTTACAAGCATAAACCCAATAAAAGTTGTGCTTTCAACCATTTTGAATGAAAGCCTGACCTGATCTGACTACACATTGCCCCAACTCAAAAACCTTTGCTGATGTCGCAAGCTGCTTCTTTGGAGTCAGAGATGTCATGGAAAATACCTGACACCAATAACAACCTTCAGCCAGGGCAAATAGTCTGCCAAATGTGTTATTTATTTTATTTATGTTAATCTTCTAACTCAATTATTAAAGTCTCACTGAGTCTCTGTAATCAAGATAACCCAAATTCCGGGCTGGGAACCTCTGCAGTATAGAATCTTACAGGAGGAAATAATTTTAAGTAGTACCTTTGTGAAGTATGAACAGTTCCCTTCAGCAGACACCAAAGCCACAGCACCTTTTACTGCAGGGGTAATATCACAACCATCTCCACCATCCCTGAGAGTATATGGCATGGATTTCCAACTTTTCATTATCCAATCGTACCTTGCATCCAGTCGTTTGCCAACAATTGTCATTCTTAATTCTGAAATAAAATGTCATAAAAAGAGTGATGCATGTTGATGCAGACCAAATTATTTCAAAGTTCAAAGTAAATTTTATTATCAGGATACATATATGTCACCATATACAACCCTGAGATTCATTTTTCCTTATCAGTTCTATGTTAATGTCAAAAGTCAACAGGGAAGGGGAGCTGAGATTACAATTAATTATCCATCATCTAGCTACTATTTTCTATGTTTAAAAACCTGCTTCTGACATGCCCCTATACTTTCCTCCCAACAACTCAAAGTTATGACCCTGTATTAGTCATTTGCACCCCGAGGAAAAAGTCTCTGGCTATCTACTTGAGCTATGCCTCTTAACATCTTCGCTCACTTAACCTATCATCACTCATGCTCTCTAATCCAGGCTTTATCTTGGTAAATCTCCTCTGCACCCTCTAAAGCTTCCTATAAGACAAGAAGAATAGTCAAAGTGTTTAATCAGTTTTATTTGTACTGCACTATTACCTCACAGATCTCGAATTCAATCCCCTGTCTAATGAAGGCTAACTCACCATATGCCTTCTTAACCACTCTATCAACTTGCACTGAAACTTTGAGGAATCTATGGAAGTGAACCTTAAGATTCCCCCCGTTCCTCCACTCTGTTAAGAATCCTATCATTAACCCTGAATTCTACCTTAAGGTTTGGCCTTCCAAAGTAAATTAGTTTACACTTTTCAGGATTGAACTCCATCTGCTACTTTTCAGCCCAGCTTTGCATCCTGTCAATATCTTGTTGTAATGTATAACAACCTTTTACACCAGGGTTCCCAACCTGGGATCCATGGACCCCTCGGTTAATGGTAGAGGTCCTTGGCATAAAAAAGGTTGGGAACCCTTGTTCTACACTACCCAGAACACCAGCAACCTTTGTGTCATCTGCCAGACTTACTCACCCACCCTTCCATTTCTTCATCCAAGTAACTTACAAAAATCACAAAGAGCAGGGGTCCCAGAACAGATTCCCACAAAACAAAACAAAGTATGTTCCATCCAATACTATCTCTGCCTTCTGTGGGCACACTGATTTTGAATCCACGCAGCCCTGTTTTCCTGCATCCCATGCCTTCTGAACTTCTGAATAAATCTACCATGGGGAACCTTATCAAATACCTTATTAAAATCCATATATACCGCATCCACTGCTCTGCCTTCATCGATCTGTTTTGTCCTTTCCTCAAAAAATTCAATCAAGCTTGTGAAGCACAACTCATCCCTCACAAAGCCACATTGACTATCCATAATCAGACTAAGCTTCTCCAAACACTCTAAGAATCCCCTCCAATAGTTTGTCCACCAGTATTATCCCTATTACCTTTCTTGAACAGAGTAATAACATTTCCCATCTTCCAATCCTCTGGCATGACTCGTTGCCAATGAAGCACAAAGATCATCACCAAGAGAACATTAATTTCTTCCCTCACTTTTTGTAGTAAGCTGGGGTATATATAGTCCAGCCCTGAGGACTAATCTATCCTAATGGCTTCCAAAAGTTCCAGTGCATTCTCTTTCTTATTGTCAACATGCTCCATTATATTACTCTGTTAACACTGACCTGATTGAAGCAAGGTATTCATTAAGGACCTTCCCTACCTCTTCTGACTCCAGGCGCATTGCCTCTTTTATCACTGATCGGTCCTACCCTCACTCTAGTCAACCTCCTCATTTTCACATATGTGTAGAATGTTTTGAGGTTTCCTTAGTCCTACCTGGCAAGACCTTCTCATGTCCACTTCGAGCTCTTATAAGTCCTGTCTTAAGCTCTTTCCTGGCTACCTTGTAACTCTACAGAGCCTATCTTGTCCTTGCTTTTTTTAACCTTAAGCGTGCTTCTTTCTTCTTCTTGAAAAGAAGCTCCACCTCTCTTGTCAACCATGGTTCTCCCACCATACTATCCTTTCCTTGCCTCAATGGAACATACTAATCCAGAGCATCATGCAAGTGTTCTCTAAACAATGTCCACATTTTGGTTGTGCGTTTCCATAAGTATATCATTTCACAATTTACTCTCCCAAGTTCCTGCCTAATAGCATCATAATTCCCCCTCACACGTTTAAATACTTCCCTATACCATCTGCTCCTATCCATCTGCAAGGCTGTGGCAAAGGTCAGGGAGTTGTGGTAACTGTCTCCAAAATGTTCACCCACTGGAAGATCTGTTGCCTGACAAGGTTCAATGCCTAGTACCAGATCCTGTATGGCCTCTCCTCTAGTCAGTCTGTCTACATATTGTGTCAGGTATCCTTCCCAGACATAACTAACAAATTCCACCCCATCTAAATCATTTGCATTGAGGAGTTGTCAATCAGTATTAGGGAAGCTGATCACCCATGACAACAATCCTGTTATTTTTGCACCTTTTCAAAAATCCACCTACCAATCTGCCCCTCAGTGTCTATGCTGCTATTGCAGGTCTACAGAATACTCCTATTAGAGACATTCTCTCTTCCTGTTTCTAACTTTGACTTACACTGACTCAATAGGTGACCCCTCCAGAACCTCCTCCCTTTCTGCAGCTGATTAGCAATGACACTCCTCCACCTCTTTTACCTCCCTCCTGTCACTTTTGAAACATGTAAATCCTAGAATATCTAGCAGACATTCTTGTCCTTGTAAAAGCCAAGTCTACATAAAGGCCACAACTTCATAGTACCATGCTCTAAGCTCATCACCCCTGTTCCTTATCCTTCTCACATTAAAATAGACTCATTTCAACCCATCCAACTCACTGAAATTATCCCCTTGCTACTGCCCATCATTCCTCATAATCTCTCTACAGATGCATCTACCTTTCCAACAACTACTTCATTCTTTGACCTATCAGTCTGGTTCCCAACCTCTTACTAAACTAGTTTAAATTCATACCAACAGCTCTAGTGAACCTGCCACAAGGTTAATGGCCCCCTCCAGTCCAGGTGTAACCCATCGCTTTTGAACAAGTCATATCTGTCCCAGAAGAGATCCCAATGATCCATAAGTCTGAAACACTGCCACCAATACCAGTTATTTACACACACATTTATTTGCCTGGTCATCCCAATCTTTCCCTCATGGTGCACAGCAGAGGCAGCAATCCAGAGATTACTAATACAGAGGTCATTCTTTTCAGCAAACATCCTAGTTCTCTATATTCTCTCTTCAGAACCTTATCCCTTTTCCTACCTATGTCATCGTACCAATATGTGCCTTGACATCTGGCTGCTCACACTCCCCCTAAAGAATGCTGTGGAACTGACCTAAAGGGTCACTGACCTTGGCACCTGGGAGGCAAAATTCTATCTGGGAGTCTCTTTCACATCCACATACTCTTCTGTCTGTTTCAGTAGCTATTGAATCCACGGTCATTACCGCTCCCCTCTTCTGCCCCATTTCCTTTCTGAGCCACAGAGCCAGAGACCTGACTGCTGTGGCATTCATCTGCTGGTTCTCCCCCGGCCCCTCAGCAGTACTGAGAGGAATGACTAGTACTGGCTACTTATCTCCTTTCCCTCTCTTTATGGTCACCATGTTACCCCTGTCCTGCACCTTTGGTGTAACTACCTCCATGTATCACCTGTCAATCAACCCCTCAGCCTCCTGAATGATCCCGAGTGTACCCAGCTCGAACTCCAGTTCGCTAACTCAGTCTTTAAGAATCTGCAGCTGCATGAACTTCTTGCAGGTGTGGTTGTCAGGGACACTGGAGGTCTCCCTGTTTTCCCACATCCAACTAGGAGCACCTCACTGTCCTGACTGGTATTCCTACTGCTCTAACTGCAATTAGAAAGAAAGAAACTTACCAGAAATTTACCTGAGCCTCTGCCTCTCCTCACTGAGCCATTTGTAACAAGATAGTTAAATTAAAGGCACAATTAGAAATAAATGGGAATGATTTGACAGCCAAAGCAGACATGTTTACAAAGCCAAGAAACTGAACATTCCAAGACAAGAGATCATAGTAGAATAGGAAGAAAGCAAGAGAATGTGGTGTGACGCCATTGGAAGGGGAGATGGGGTGTTTAGCTTCAAGAAGAGTAGGTACTATGGCACTATTAAGAGGATGAAATAGTGCAGTGTGGGAAATTAACTTGACTCAGTAGATCAGCATATAAAATCAATTCGGGTGAGTGCTACTTCAAGAAGATGACATCTATCATCAGGGATCTCCGTCATCTGGATCATGCCCATTGTGGCTGCTATTGTCAGGCAGGAGGTCCAGAAGCCTGAAGTCCCTCACCACCAAGTACAGGAACAGCCACTTCTCTACAACTACCAGGTTCTTTAACCAACCTGCAGAACCCTAACCCCACCTCAGTAACGGAATACTGCAGACCATCTCTTGCACTACTATGGACTTGTCTCTGTTTTCCTTTTGCACTATGGCCTTATTTTGGTACAGTTTTTTCCTTTCTTTCTTAATAGTCTTGTATAATTTATATATTGAAAATCTGGCTGAGTGATGTCATATCAACTCACTCAAGGTCTGCAAGACCAAGGAGCTGATTATAGACTTCAGGAGAAGGAAACCGGAGGTCCATGAGCCAGTCCTCTTCAGAAGATTGGAGGTGGGGAGGATTACAACTTTAAATTCTTAGGTGTTGCTATTTTGAAGGACCTACACAGCACATAAGTACAATTACGAAGAAAGCACAGCAGTGCCTCTAATTCCTTAGGAGCTTGTGTAGATCTGCATTAGGGTCCAAATCTTTGACATATTTCTATAAATGTGTAGTGGAGAGCATCACAGCCTGGAATAGAAACACCACTGCCCTTAAACAGAAAATCCTACAAAAATTAATGGATACTTTGGCCCAGTCCATCACAGTAAATCCCCAACAATCACTGAACACATCTACATCAAATGCTGTCACAGGAAAGCAGCATCCATCATCAGCAACCCCAAAGACCCAAGACATGCTCTCTTCTCGTTGCTGCAATTAGGAAGAAGGTACAATTAAGAAGAAAGTACAATCAGGACTCACACCAACAGGTTCAGGAACAGTTACTACCCCTCAACCATGAGGCTCTTGAACCAAAGGGGATAACTTCACTCAACTTCATTTGCCCATCATTGAAATGGTTCCATAACCAATGGACTCAACTGTCAAGGACTCTTCATCTCATGTTCTTGATATTTATAGCTTATTTATTTATTATTATCTTTTCTTTATGCATTTACAGAATTTGTTGTCTTCTACACTCTGGTTGAACTTCCAGCTGGGCCATCTTTCATTGATTCTGTTATAGTTATTATTCCATAGATTTGTTGAGTATGCCCACAAGAAAGAGTCTTAGGGTTATATATGGTGTCAGTAAATGTAGCTTGAAAATAACCGTTACTTTGAACGTTGTGTGTGTTGTCAATACCTACATGTCTGTGTTGCTGCAACAATCACATTTTTCATTGCACTTGAACCTCTCTGGATTGTACACATGGCAATAAAGTCAAGTTCATAATAAATAGCAAGAGAAAGAAGTCACTGGTGGGAATATATACTGATAAACAATTGCTATCAGGAAGAGGTACTTAGTTCCAGGTGCCTTCTCTACTTTACAGTAAGATCTTGGATGATCTTATTGTAACCTCAGCTCTGCATTCATGTTTACCTGTAGTGACATTTCACCCACTTGCTTATCTATTTCCCATTGCCTTAAAATATTCAAAGAATTTGCTTCCACCCCTCCTTGTCCAAGAACATAATTGGCATGCCATTTACCAACAGTTTAATATATCATTGTAAGCACTGACCAATTTCTGGGCTTTTGTAACCGAAAAGTAGCCTTGTGGTCAGAATTTCTATTGGGAACATATTGGATAAACTGGCAGATTTCATGGAGGAAATAAACTTCCAGTTGAAGAGTAATGAAAGAAATGCTACAGAATAATAAAGTTTAGTCTGGAACAAGGGAAGAAGAAAAATTAAGCAGCTGAAAGTCCTAGATCTAGAGAGAAAAAAATGCATCATTGCATTGTTGAGAAAGAGATGTCTCCAGGTGGCTAAACTCATTTTGGTAGCAGACAAAAAGCAATCATGCACAGTATATTAGTGACAGATCTACTGTATCAGGGGAATGGTTGGGAAGAAAGCAAGAAATTGATAGGAAATGAAATCCTAAAGGTAGAAGCAAGGAAACTATGAAATAGCTTATCGGAAGCAATGGGTATTGACAAACAGAGTGCTAGGATTGGGTAAGTTATCAAGGGAAATGAAAAATCTTTTGTGCAGAGATGGAGTGAAACTGTAAATCCCAGTGCAATTTGAACAATGTGAACTGAAAAAAAATTACATTATGACATATGAAACATGAGCAGTGAGACATCTGATATATGAAAGTTATTGCATAAAGTTTTGCATTAATGTTACATGGGCTGAATTTGTAAGAAAAAGATAGCTCCTGAATATATGTAAACACTTGTCATTCTAAAAACAAATAGCATTGTCATAATTGAAGTTATTGTATCAGTTAGCTATGCTTTAACTATTTCAATAACTTGGAATGAGATGTTTAGTTTTCTAAATTTAACAAGCTTTTTTAATGCACTCAATTTAATGTTTTTATTTATAGTCTATACTATTTATTTATAGGATAATGAAAATATGGGGGAGATCTTAAATTGATTTTTTTTTGCATCTATATTTACTTGGGAGATGGACTAGATTCTATAGAACTGAGGCAAAACAGCAGTGAGGTTGTATAGTAGTTATCAGAATGCTTTACAGTACACGCCACTGGGGTTCAATTCCTACAGCTGTCAGGAGTTTGTACATTTTCCAAGTAACTGTGTATATTTCCTCAGGGTGCTCTGTTTTCCTCCCACAGTCTAAAGATGAACTGGTTGGTAGGTTAGCTGGTCATTGTAAATGGTCGCTTGATTGGAAATAGGCTAAGATTGAATTGGGGGTTTACTGAGCAGTGTGTCTCAAAGGGCCTACTCCACACTGTAAGTCAATAAATAAATATGGATTACAGAATGGAGATGCTTGCTGACTTGGGGCAAATTAGGGTGGATTAGTCCCCAGAGATGGAGAGTGTGCCCTTGCATCTTATGGGAGGCTAGTGCAGAAATTGCAGGGACTCTGGCAGAGTACTTAAAATGTCGTTAGCCACAGGGAAAGTGCCGGGGGACAGGAGGATAGCTAATGTTTCATGTTCAAGAAAAGCTCTAAGAATAAGCAAACTACAGGCTGGAAAGTTTGACATCAGTGGTGGGTAAATCATTGTAAGGTATTCTAAAGGGAAATATCTGGATAGACAGGGTCTGATTAGGGATAGTCAACATGGTTTGTGTGTGGTCATGTCTAACCAATCTTGTAGAGTTTTTTGAGGAGGTTATCAGGAAAGTTAATGAAGGAAAGGCAATGAATGCTGTCTTCATGGACTTTAGCAAAGCCCCACATTGGAGGCTGGTGAAGAGATCTTGTTTGCTTGATGTTCAGGGTGATGTAGTAAACTGATTTGATACTGGCTTAGTGGGAGAGTAGCCAGACAGTGGTACTAGATGGTTGCCCTTCTGACTGGAGACCTGTGACTAGTGGTGTGCCACAGGGACCAGTGCTGGATCTGCTTTTCATTTGTATCAGTGATCTAGATAATAACGTGGTAAACAGTATTAGCAAATTTGTGGATGACACCAAGACTGGAATGGAATGGATAGCGAGAAAGGCTATGAAAGCTTCGGACCAGGTGGAAAATTGGACTGGGAAATTGCAGATGGACTTTATTCCCTGCAGCATAGGAGAATGAGGGGAGAATTGGTAGAGGTATATAAAATTGAGGGCAATAGATAGGGTTAATGCAAGCTGACTTGTTCTACTAAGGTTGGGTGAGACTAGAACTAGAGGTCATAGGTTAAAGGTGAAAAATGAAATATTTAAGGGGAACTTGGGGAAACCATCACTCAGGGACCAGTGGGAGCGTGGAACAAGCTGCCAGTGGAAGTGACAGATGCGGATTCAATGGCAACACTTAAGGGGAGTTTAGATAAGTACATAGATGGGAGGGGTACGCAGGACTAAGGACAAAGTGCAAGTCAATGGGACTGGGTAGAATATCAATTTGGTATGGACTAGGTAAGTCGAAGAGGGTTAGTTACACCCAAGGTGCAAACCATAGTTAACTAGGTGATCAGTAAGAGGGGGATAGGGGATAGGCAGGCAATGCAGAGAACCCCTGTGGCCATACCCTTCAACAACAGGTATACCATTTTGGGTACTGTTGGGGAGATGGTCTAGCAGAGGAAAGTTACAGTGGTCAGATTTCTGGTACCGTGTGTGGCTCTGTGGGTCAGAAGGACACGGAGGACTAAGAGCAGTGCAGTAGGGACAGGGGATTCCATAGTTAGAGGTTCTGTGGAGGTGAAAGAGACGTCCGGATGGCGTGATGCCTCTCAGGTGCAAGCTTCAGGGATGACTCGAATCGAGTCCACAGCGTTCTAAAGAGGGAGAGTAAGCAAGCGGAAGTTGTGGTACATATTGGTACCAGCGACATAGGCAGGAAAAGGGAGGAGTTCCTGAAGAAAGAATATAGGGATTTAGGCAGAAAGCTGAAAAGCAGGATCGCCAGGGTAGTAATCCCTGGACTGCTGCCTGTGCCACGAGCCAGTGGGGGTAAGAATAGGATGATTTGGCAGATGAATACATAGCTGATGAATTGGTTTAAGGGTCAAGTTTCAGATTTCTGGATCAGTAGGATCTCTTCTGGGGAAGGGATGACCTGCACAAAATGGACAGCTTTGGGCCTATGCTTTCTGGAATTTAGAAGAATGTAGGGGATCTCAATGAAACCAACTGAACGTTGAAAGGACTAGATGAGGTGGATATGGACAGGCTGTTTCCTGTAGTGGGGGTATCCACAACTACAAGGCATAGCCTCACAATTCAAGGATGAGCTTTTAGAACAGAGATAAGAAGGACTTACTTTAACCAGAGAGCAATGATGCTGTGGAATGCCCTGCCACACACAGTGGTTGAGGCCAAGTCCATGTGTTTATTTAAGGCGGAAGTTGATAGTTTCCTGATTGGTCAAGGCATCAAAGGATAAGGCGAGAAGGTAGGTGGATGGGGTTAAGTGGGATCCAGAATCAGCCATGATGGAATGGCAGAGTAGACTTGATGGGCTGAATGGCCTAATTCTGCTTCTATGTCTTATGCTCAGATGGTTGGGTTACACCTGAACCCAAGAGGGAGCAATATCCTTGTGGGCAGGTTTGCTAAAGCTGTTGGGGAGGGTTTAAATTAATTCAGAATAGAAGGATGTCCATTTAGAACAGAGGTGAGGAGGAATTTTTTTAGCCAGAGTATAGTGAATCTGTGGAATTCATTTCCACAGACAGCTGAGGAGGCTAAGTCATTGAGTATATTTAAAGCAGAGGTTGATAGTTTCTTGATTAGTCATGGCATCAAAGGTTATGGGAGAAGGCAGGAGAACGGGGTTGAGAGGGATAATGAATCAGTCATGATGGAACGGCAGGGCAGACTGGCCTAACTCTGCTCCTACAGTATGTCTTATGGTCTGTATCTGTGCTGTAGTGCTCTATGACTCTTAAAAAGTTGAAAATGTCAAAATCTTTCAATTATTTTAGTGCCAAATAATTATGAACATTCAACATAAGCACTTCAGTCCATAAAGTATTTGTTATACCTGCTGAAGTGAAAACGACTTGAGAGAATCCACAGTTGAGCCCCTGACATCTCCAGGAATAGAAGACAGTAGGGATCCAGTTACCCAGAGCGAACACAGGAATCGGTACAAAATGAAGTCGAGAAAGCAAGTCCTTAATTCTTTCGATGTCCTTAACTCTGTGGTTAATACAACAATGTTAAGAATGTAGTCATCATGTATTGGTAATTTGATCAGGCTGAAAAGTTTTGTTATTACATTGAACAGACATTTTACACTTTTTAAACAGTAAAATATACATACAAGCTATATGAAAAAGCTTAATAACAACAATTAAGTGACAAAATAGCAAATCTATGTAATTAATTATTTTAACAATTATTCCAGGATTTGGATTGTTAGCAAAGTAAAACAGAAACAAAGATACATTGACTGGGAAACGGAGAAGAACATAAAGCACAAAGGATGTAGACGGACAACAGGTACACAGCATTCATATTTCCAGTAACTTTAGCTGCAGACGAAAATGCCATCATCTTGCCAAGAAACATTTTGTGAAAATGTATAAGGTGAGAAGTAGGATAAATATAGCAGAATTGTTAATCAAGCTTATTTTTGAACTTTGTTGGTTCTTTCTTCATTATCCATCCACCAAGCAAATACATGTAAGAAACCTTACAATTAATCATTAGACAATTAAGAAAACAGAAAATCTTAACAATTCTGCATCCGCAACAGAAGGATTTTATATGGTTCTTTTTATTTGTAAACCCAACAGTCATTTCAAGACAACAAAACAGTCCCAGTGTTATTGATATAGGTACAGAATGCAATATAGTATATCATTCCAACTGGGACAAAGAAGAACTTATTCTCAATAAAATAACATGATTGCACTGATGTTCCAAAATACATGTGCGATGTTTAGGGCCTATATCAACAACTAAATTATTTTAAATTCCAGATACAAGGCAATTAACAATAATCTCCTTCATGGCATGTTGGTTAACACTGTATTTTTTCTATCATATCCCTTTTCATATCTGCCTTTCCACTCAATTGTTCTGATCTTTCCCTCTTTGTAAATAGACCTTGCTCTAATCTGTGTGTGATGAAGCCCTAGATGAATATTTTTCTTTTATAAATAAAATGGAATTTATTGCAACCAAGTATCTGCTGGAAGAACTCAGTGAGGTGAGCAACATCAGTGGATGGAAAGAAAATGTTGATGTTTTGAGTCAAAACCCTGCATCAGTCCCAATCCATCTTAGCTTTCTCAAACATTGAGGAAAGGTGTCTGGAATGGAAGATGAGGAAATCTTCATTCCCATCAGAAGTGGAACACGTTCTAAGATTGAGAAGAATTGGTGAAAAGATATTATTGTTCCCATTTTATTTCAGGGAACTACAGTGTTCCAACAAAAAAAAACTGGGGAGCAGGAATCTCAAAAGCTACTCCTGTCCCTTCCAGAGGTTTCCAACCTGGGGTCCACGGACTTTTTGCTTATTGGTATTCATCCATGGCATAAAAAAGGTTGGGAACCCCTGCTTTAGGCCAGCTAAAAACACCACATCCTTCCCAAGACATTCCTAATAATCAGCTTGCTAATGGGTCCTCCTTACCCTTTTGTTTTTCCATCAATTATTTATCTCCATTGCTTTTCTCATTACTAAAAAAAACCGAGCTAATGTATATGTCTGAAAGCAGTTAATGATAAATTCGCTTCTCCCTAAAACTAATACAAATAAGAATCCTGTGGAATTTCCAGAAGTGTGAAAGTAAAAATGCTATGACTATAAAACTGTGCTTGATACAGTATGGAAATAGTATTGCATTCAAATTAAGAAGTATGTTGAATTCATCAGGACTGAAACACTGAATGCAGAATCAGAAAAATCAGGGGAACTGTAGAGACGAAAGAACATGACAGTCAGTATGAGGAAAAGGAGGAATTTACATCAGTTTGTAGCCATGGATCAAAGAGTGATCTGGCTATACAAGACAAATGTGAGCATACATCTCTGTTAACAGAAAACTATTTCTCTGAAATATCCTTACAGAATCTGTTGAATGTGGAGACAAACAAGCAGAGGAGGAAATCTGCAAGACCATGACCAATTTAACTCAACTTGATCAAAAGCAACTGAGATCTGGTAGTTTATGGAAGGCACAAAACATAGCAAGTGACAAGGAACTCACACAAAGCCTGAAATAAAGTTATCATAGGTACCAGAAAATGAGTAAGCGATCTGTCTCAAAACACATTGAAGTATTGTCAAATTGTTTGAGCTCGACCTAATTGTTTCTAGTAATGGAGCTCTTAACAGGAATTAACTAGTTGCAGGCGGAGCTGGACAAGATGGAAGATACAATAAATTTATAGCATTATGGGATCAGTACCAGGATCAGGACAAATAGCAAGTCTCTTCAACATGATGGAGAATGGTTTAACATTGATGGTGTGTCTCAACGTGTATTCATCCAAACACCAATGATTCGACTTTGGGGAGGATATCATTTAATTCAGTGGTCTTCACTTGATTTGGAGGATTTGTTGAAGGTGGCAGAGGAGGAAAGAAGTAATAAAAGCTGCAAGTCATAAATGAATAGTCATGGAGTCATACAGTGCACAGAAACAGACTCTTCAGCCCAACTGATCCATGTGGACCACAGCAGCCTCCCTGCTAGTCCCAGTTACCTGCAATTGGCCCATAACATAAGAAATAGGAGCAGGAATAGGCCTTCTGGCCTGTTGAGCCTGTTCCACCATTCAATAAGATCACGGATGATCTGGCCATAAACTCATCTCCACATACCTGCCTTTTCCTCATCACCCTTAATTTCCCTACTATGCAAACCCATCATGCCCTTCCCCTCCATGTACTTATTCAAATGCCTCTTAAATGTTGAAATGGTATCCATCTCAACCACTTCTGGCGGTTCATTCCAAGTTCTCACTACCCTCTGTGTAAAGAAACTACCTCTCAGGTATCTTTTAAATCTCTTTCCTCTTATATTGTTCTTGTCCCATCTAATTCTAGACTTCCCAACTCCGGGGGAGAAACTATGACCATCTATCTTATCCTTCTCATGATTTTAAACTACTAAGAGGTCACCCCTAAATTTCCTCCACTCCTGGGAATAAGTACCCATCATGGCCGATCTCTGCCTAACTCAGGCCATCTAGTCCAGGCAGAATCCTTATAAATCTCTTCTGCACCCTCTCCAGCTTGACAATCAGAGGATGACTAAAACTGTACACAATGCTGAAAATGCAGTTACACCAATGACTTCCATAACTGCAACATATTGTCCCGACTCATAAACATAATGGCCTGACTGATGAAGGCCAGCATGCTAAACGCTTCCTTCACTACCCTGCCTATTGTATGACACATTTCAGCAAACTGCACTTGTATTGCCAGGTCCCTCTGTTCTACAACACTCATCAGTGCCCTGCTAGTCACTGTGTAGGTCCTATCTTGGTTTGAGTGTCCAAAATCTTCACTCAGAGTCACCTAAGTTGAAATCCATCACCCTTCCTACCATCAGGCTAATTCTGAATTCATCTTGCTAGCTCCCCCTGAATCCATGAGTCCTAACCTTGACAAAGTCCAAATGAACAACATCCACTACCCTACCATTATACATTTCCTTATACCTCTTCCAAAAACAATTCCTCAGACATGACCTCCTATGAACAAAACCATGCTGACTATCCCTAATTAAGCTTTAACTATCCAAGTGATGGTCGATCTTGTCCCTCAAAATTCCCTCCAGTAATATTCTTACAACTGAAGTCAGGATCATCAGCCTGTAGATATCTGGCCTGTCGTATTCCTTTGAACAACTGAAAAACATTCATTAGTGTTCAGTCCACTGGAACTTTGCCGGCGGCTAATAACAAAATAATTATCTCTATAAGGGTTTTCCTCATTTCCTGCCTGGCCTGGGGTGAACTTGATCAGGACCTGAGGGTTTGCCCACCGCAATGTGCTTCAAAGCTGCAAATACCTCCTTCCCCATAATATATATGTGTTCCAAGACCTCTCTACTTATTACCTTCATTTTCTTGGCATCTGGAAAAATACACATTAAAAATCTTGGCCGTTCCTTACAGCTCCAGGCATAAGTCTTTAAGAGGACCCAGTCTCTTCCTAGTCACTCTTTTGCAGTTAATATAACTGAAGAACCTCTTAGGATTATCTTTAACCCTGCCTATCTAATCCATCTCATACCCTCTTTTTGCCCCCCCAAGATCCTGAATCTCAGGGAGACTAATAGTGTATGTACTTCTTTCAACTTCCCTCTTAAGCTTTTTATATATTTGTCAAGGAATTTATTTAAATCATGTTGACCATGAGTGATGTATGCCTTCCTCTTTTTCTTGACTAGAGGCTCGATATTTCTCATCGGCCAGGATTTCCTGAACTTGGTAAGTCTACCCTTCAACCCAGTGTGAACATATTTTCCCTAGACTCTTGATATAACACTTTTAAAAGCCTTCCACTTGCCAGCTGTTCCTTTGCCTTTAAATAGGATCGCCCATTCGACCCCACCTAGATACTGCCCTCAAAACTGGCCTTGTTCCAATTCAGGAATTTAACATGTGGACCTGTTCCATCATTTTTCCAAAACTATTTCAAAACTAAAATAATTGTGATCATTGGACCTAACATGTTCCCCAAATGTCAGTGCAGTTACTTAGCCTGCCTCGTTCCCAAAGAGGAGGTACAATACCGTTCATTCTTGAGTAGGTTCCTCTACATACTGTGTGACATCACTAACTGAAACGCACCACAAAAATTTCCCCTCCACATCCTTTGGACTCTGCATGGCCAGACAATGCTGGGAAAATTGAAATTTCCCACTAGCACTTCTCTACTTCTTTCATAACTACATCAAGTTCCTACTGACTACTGGGGGGAGTCCATTATATAACCTTCCAAAGCAACCATCCCTTCTTACTTCTAATTTCTACCCAAATGGTATTGTTAGATAATCCCAAGAATATAGTCTCTAAGCACTGCTGCTATGTCCTCTTTATTAAAAAGGCAACACCCCCTCCACGCCAATCTGTTGTTTCAATATCTGCAAACATTAAGTTGCTCATCCTGCCTTTCTCTCCTCTGTAATATCCCAGTCCCTAGGGACAATTCACATTCTCAGTTTGTCTGCTTATCTGCTGAAGTACATGCATTGATATAAATGTGATTTAAAGCATGGCTACTATCTGTCCTAATACCGTAAACATGGCTACACTGCTTGCTAGGCTTATGCTCTTTGGTTGCTGCACATACCCATCTTCTCAATGATTTCACCCTCTCAAGTCCTACCCCCAGCTAATGTAGATTAAACCCTTCCTGGTCACAAAAGCAAACTTCACTGCTGGTATATTGATCACATGCAACCCATCTATCTTGTACATCTCGTTCCTGTCCATCTCCCTATGTGGCTACCGCCCTTTAAATTCCAAGAGCCTAAAATTTACCAGAAAATCCTCTGAGTTCTTTACTTGAATATAATCATTTACATATTTTTATTTTACAACTGATGGTAGTTTTCAAACTATCCGCTGTATATTTTTCTCAAGATTCAATTCATTTGTCCCAGATCAATACCTGTAAGTTTCCACAATACCAGTGTTAGGCTGATAGTACTTGTCTGATTTATCTTACACTCCTTCCTGAACAAAAAAAAATCTAGCAAATGCAACCCACCAATCTGCTGACATTATGATCATACAGAAATTTTCACCCTTGGTTCCCTCAACAAACTAGAATGGATTCTACCTGGCTGGGTAAGTACACTTGGAGAACAGGTCAAGTAATAAAAGCTATGAAGTGCTAGAACATATGCAGACAAGCCTTTCTTTACAACAATTATCCAAGTTTGCTCAACAAGCAACACCAAATTTAATCAATTTTTCTCTGTATGAACCAGTCTAGATACCCCCATGGGGAAAAGACATCCCATTAATGGCTAAATGCCATAACTGCTGAATGATTTCTCAGAACCACAAAAAGAAGCAACAGTAGCACACCACATCCTCCCTCTTTGTTTCAAGATAATACTGCATTTGCAATCTAAATGCCAAATAAACTTACCACAGGCTAGTGCAGACAGGAGGCACGCTGTGATGATAGGGGATTAGTCAGTTAGGGGAATAGACAGGAGGTACTGTGGGCAAGAATGAGATTCCCAGATGGTAAGTTGCATCCTGGCCGTCAGGGTCCAGAATAACTTAGATCGAATCCTCAGCATTCTTTAGTGGGAGGGTGAACAGCCAGTTGTTATAGTCCATGTGGGTGTCAATGACATGGGTAGGATGAATGGCGAGATCTGCAAAGGGAGTTCAGGGAGTTAGGTGCTAAGTTAAAGGGCAGGGTCTCCAGGGTTGTGACCTCAGAACTGCTAACAGAGCCATGTGCTAGTGAGGCGAAAACTAGGAAGATTATACAGTTTAATACATGGCTAAGGAGTTGGTGTAGGAGGGAGGCCATAAGATTTTTGGATCATTGAGTTTTATTTCAGCGAAGATATGACCTGTACAAAAGGGATGGTTTGTACCTGAACTAGAGGGGGCTAATATCCTAGTGGGAAGGTTAGTTAAAGTTGCACAGTGGGTTTTAAACAAGAGTTGCAGAGAGATGGAAATCAGAGAGCCAGAACAGTTAGTGGAGAGGTCATGGAAGCTGTTGTTGAAAAGACCACAGAAAAAGTTAGGAATCAAAAGGTTGAGCATGGTACGATAAAATTGAAAAGGGTGAATACAAGACTGAAGGTGTTATATCTGAATGCACGCAGTATACAGAATAAGGTAGATGAATTTGCAGCATAGTTGAAGGTTGGCAGGTATGATGTTGTAGGAATCACAGAATCATGACTGAAAAATTATAGCTGGAAGCTTAATCTCTAAGGATACACATTGTGTTGAATGGATAATCAGGAAGGCAGAGGGGGTGGCATTGTTCTGTTGGTAAAAAAAAATGAACTCATATCATTAGAAAGAGGTGACATAGAGTCAGAAGGTTTTGAATCGTTGTGGATAGAGCTAAGGAACTACAAGGGCAAAAAGACCTTGATGTGAGTTGTATATAAACCTTCAAATGGTAGTAAGGATATGGCCTACAAATTACAATGGGAGATAGAAAATGCATGCCAAAAGGGCAATGCTACAATAGTCATGGGAGACTTCAACATGCAGGTATATTGGAAAAATCAGGTTGATGCTGGATTACAGGAGGGAGAATTTCTAGATTGCCTAGGAGATGGCTTGGATGAGGATGAGGATACCTAGGATGAGCCCACTAGAGGATCACCTAGTTTGGATTGGGTGTTGTGCAATGAACCAGAATTGATTAGAGAGCTCAAGGTAAACAAACCCTTAGGAAAAAGTGATCATAATATGATTGAATTCACCCTGAAGTATGAGAAGGAGAAGCTAAAGTCAGACGTATCAGTTTAGCATTGGAATAAAGGAAATTACAGAGGCGTAAGAGAGGAGTCTGCCTGAATTGATTGGTAAAGAACATTGGCAGGGATGGCAGCAGAGCAGCAATGGCTGGAATTTCTGGAAGCAATTGTATTCAATTCTGGTCACCTCATTATAGAAAGGATGTGGAAGCTATGGAGAGGGTGCAGAGGAGATTTACCAGGATGTTGCCAGGTTTGGAGAACAAGTCATATGAAGCAAGGTTAGCAGAGCTGGGACTTTTCTCTTTGGAGCGTAGAAGAATGAGAGGGGACTTGATAGAGGTCTACAAGATTATGAGAGGCATAGATAGGGTGGATAGTCAGTACCTGTTTCCCAGGGCACCAATAGCAAACACCAGAGAGCATATGTACAAAATTAAGGGAGGGAAGTTTAGGGGAGCCATCAGGGGTAAGTTTTTTTTTATACAGAGGGTTGTGAATGCCTGGAATGACTTGCCAGGGATGGTGGTGGTGGCTAAAGCATTAGGGGTATTTAAGAGCCTCTTGGACAGGCACATGGATGAAAGAAAGATGGAGGGTTATGGGGTAGTGTGGGTTTAGTACTTTTTTTAAGGATTATATGGGTCGGCACAACATGGAGGGCTGAAGGGCCTGTACTGTGCTGTAGTGTTCTATGGTTCTAAGGGAGCAATTCAGAGGGCACAGGATATATACATCCCAAATAGGTGGAAGTATTCTAATGGGGAACAATAAAATACTAAATGAACGGTAAGTGTTTTGCAGCAGTCTTCGCTGTGAAAGGCATTAGCAGTGTGGTGGAAGTTCCAGATGTCAGGGGGGCATGAACCGTGTGAAGTTGGGAAACTGAAAGGTTTGAAGGTAGATAAGTCACCTGGACCAGGTGGTGTGCACCTCAGAGTTCTGAAAGAGGTGGCTGAAGAGATTGTAGAGGCATTAGTAATGATCTTTCAAGAATCCCTAGATTCCGGAATGGTTCTGAAAGACACTTGCGAAAATTACAAATGTCACTACCACTTTCCAAAAAGGAAGAGAGGCAGAAAAAAGGAAACTACAGGCCAGTTAGTCTGACCTCGGTGGCTGGGAAGATGTTGGAGTCGATTATTAAGGATGAGGTCTCAGAGCATTTGAAGGCACATGATAAAACAAGCCAAAGACAAAATCTTGACTGACAAATCTGTTAGAATTCTTTGAAGAAGTAACAAGCAGGATGGACAAAGGAGAATTGGTTGATGTTGTGTACTTGGATTTTCAGAAGGCATTTGATAAGGTGCCACACATGAGGCTGCTTAACGAGCTACAAGACCATGGTATTACAGGAAGATTTAGCACGAATAAAGTACTGATTCATTGGCAGGAAGCAAAGAGTGGGAATAAAGAGAGCCTTTCTGACTGGCTGCCAGTGACTACTGGTGTTCCATGGGGGTCTGTGGTGGGACCCATTCCTTTTACATTATATGTCAATGATTTGGACGATGGACTTGGTGGCTTTGTTGCAAAGTATGCAGATGATATGAAGATAGGGGAGGGGCATTTCTCTTTGTGGAAGTAGAGAGGCTACAGTAGGACTTAGACAGATTAGGAAAATAGGCAAAGAAATGGCAGATAGAAATCAGTGTCAGGAAGTGTATGGTCATGCACTTTGGTTGAAGAAATGAAAGGGTTGACAATTTTCTAAATGGAGAGAAAATACAATAAACTGAGATGCAAGGAGACTTGGGAGTCCTTGTGCAGGATTCCCTAAAGGTTAATTTGCAGGTTGAGTCTGTGGTGAGAAAGGCAAATGTAGTGTTAGCATGCATTTCAAAAGGATTAGAATATAAAAGCAAGAATGTAATGTTGAAATTTATAAATCACTGGTGAAGCTTCACTTGGAGTATTGTCAGCAGGTTTAAGCCCCTTATCTTAGAAAGGAGGTACTGAGAAAATGATTCAAGGATTGAACCAGAATTAAATGGCTTGAAATATGAAGAGCATTCTGATGACTCTGGGTCTGTATTCACTCGAATTCAGAAGAATGAGGGATGACCTCATTGAAACCGATAAAATGGTGAAAGGCCTTGATAGTGTGGATGTGAAGAGAATGTTTCCTATGAGGGGAGAGTCTAAGACCAGAGGACACAGCCTCAGAATAGAGGGATGTCCTTTTAGAACGGAGATGACCGGGTACTTCTTTAGCCAGTAAGTGGTGAATCTGTGGATTTTTTTGTCACAGGCAGTTGTGGAGGCCACAAACAAGAGAAAATCTGCAGCAACACACAAGCAACACACACAAAATGCTGGTTGACGTTTTGGGCCAAAACCTAAAAGGCAGGACTGGAGAAAAAAAAGCTGAGGAGTTTCAACCCATTTTATTTCCACTTCCCATTCCCATTCCGATATGTCCGTCCATGGCTTCCTCCACTATCGTGATGAGGCCACATTTAGGTTGGAGAAACAACACCTTGCATCCCGTTTGGGTAGCCTCCCAACTTGATGGCACCAACATCAATTTCTCAAACTTCTGGTAATGTCCCCCCAACCACCCCCCCCCCATTTTCCATCCCCTTTTCCCTCTCTCACCTCATCTCACCAATCAAATTCCCAGCTCTTCACTTAATCCCTCCCCTCCCCTAAGTGTTACCTATCACCTGGTAGTTCTCTCTCCCCTCCCTCTACCTTTTAAATCTACTCCTCAGCTTTATTTCTCCAGCCCTGTCGAAGGATTTCTGTCTAAAGCAATGACTGTACTTTTTTCCATAGATGCTACCTGGCCTGCTGAGTTCCTCCGACATTTTGTTTGAGTTGTTGAGGCCAAGTTTCTATGTATATTTAAGGCAGAGGCTTAGATTTCTGAATGGTCAGGGTATGAAGAGATACAGGAGAAGGCAGGAGATTGGGGCTGAGAGGAAAATTGGATCAGCCATGATGAAATGGTAGAGCAGACTCAATGGGCCAATTGGCCTAATTCTGCTCCTATAGCTTATGGTCTTAGGTTCTAATCAAAAATGTGCCTTTGGATTGGAAAATTCCACTTATAATTCTTCTTTTTAAGAAAAGGTGAACAAAATTTATTATGGCAGCTCAATAGTTTAACATCAGTAGTGTAAACTCTGTCAGAGACATTAAAGGGAATGCTCTTCAATGTCAACCTGGATTTGCAAAAAGGATAATTAATCTCATTAACACCATTCATTAGATGAAACAGAAAGATTCGTTGAATAATATTAAAAAAATGACTAATCTGGTGAATCAATTTTACATGCACTCGTATTTTCCTTTTACCCAAACTTTTCTGAAATCAGAAAATGCAAAAACTCCACATCTAGTCTGCCTTCATGTTACTCACCCCTCCTTTCAAGATCTCACCCAATGAGGCCCTCCATTGGTCACAGTCGACCATGGGTGTTGCATTCTATCTCAGTACACAAGCCAGGCATTACAACATGGAGAGCAAACTGTTGCCCATGCAGCAGGCTTCCTCTTTCCACACAGCTGATGAATCCAAAAAAAGGGCAGAGACTGATACAGTTTGGCACCAGCAGTGTTGCAGGAGTTGCCAGTCAGCATTGAACTCGACATAGGGCTGCCTTAGGGACTCCAGTTTCATCATTTTCCTCGGGCTTACTTCCAAAGCATCTCCCAAGAGTGGGTATAGCCACAAGGCAGTGGAGGTTTGAGATCAGAGTTTTCCTTCTCCTAAATGAGCTGCCAACCTAGGTTGACTAGCCCCATTTGCCGAGATGAACTCACCGAATTAACCATGATAAATAGTTGAATCTGGCAAGTTACTGACTCCTACACAAATCACAGGTAAGAACAGAAGTGTGGATTCAACTATGTCCATAGAAATATTTAAATAGAGAATTAGTATTGTCAGTACTAAATCATATTGGACCTTTTGCCCTTTGCAAAATTTAGATGGCATCTGCAAAATGGGGGGTACAAATTTTCCTCTGCATATTTGATTGTACACAGTGTGTGTGCACTTTCTTTACAAGTTTACCCACTACGTTCACCCCAACTAAGCAAAATAATCATATATGAGGAAATCTGCAGATGCTGGAAATTCAAGCAACACACACAAAATGCTGGTGGAACACAGCAGGCCAGGCAGCATCTATAGGAAGAAGTACAGTACAATATTTTGTGTGTTAAAAGAATCATATATTGGGCAGAAAAAAAATCACTATTTAACCAAATAATGAGGATTTCAGTTAAAATAACCTGTAATAATCCGGTAATTTAAATAATAAGGGGTTTGATGACAGTTGTAACTTTAAAGTCACTTTTTGCACAAGGTAGCAAAAATAAAAAGGGTGGATTGCCATGGGAAAAAAATTGCTTAAAACCACTGGACTTAAAATCAGCCATAATGGAAGTTAGTCAGTGATCTAAGGGAAAGTTTCAAAGAGGAAGCTGTAGAAAGTGATTCTAGTTTAAGATGGTGCTGGTGAAGCACAGCATCGACTTCCTGGCAGAAAAGAAAACTACTACCTCTTTATTAATCACATTTTTTCTTGAAAATGATCTCTGCAATCAATAGACTGTAACTTTTCTCCTGCAGTTGAACTTTTGAATCGCCTGTATGACCTGGAAATTTTACAGGGTAATAGTCCTAGAGACTTGATCAGAACTCCAAATACAATCCAATATTTGGATTGTATTTCACCTGTGCCTCTACACCTTTCTCTGCATCTGGATCCTTAACTTCCTCAGTCAGTGATAATTGGTAACAACATCACCTCCTCATTGATGATCAATACAGGTGCACTTCAAGACTGTGTGCTTAGTCTACTGTTCCACTTTCCATACTCAGATGACTATATACTTAACTATATAAAAATTTGCTGACAACACCACCGTTGTTGGACAAATCACATGTGGTGTGGCATCCGTTAGTCTCGCAAGACCATGGATCTACGCCTGGAAAGTCTTGCTTCAGTTATCTTCAAGGCGCAGGCCTGGGCAAGGTTGTATAGAAGACCGACAGTTGCCCATACTGCAAGTATCCCCTCTCCACGCCACTGATGTTGTCCAAGGGAAGGGCAAGGGCCGATACAGCTTGGCACCAGTGTGGTATTACACGTAGTAATGAGTCAGCAAACAGGAACTAGATGGGACACCTGATCAAATGATACCACAACAACCTCTCACTCAACATCAATAAAGCTGAATGAGTGATGCTGGTGCCAGGAAAGAGAAGGAGTACGAATATGCACCCATCTACATTTTGGGAAGGGTGGTGAAGATGGCTAGCTGCTTTAAATTCCTGGCCGTTATTATATCAAATGACATGCCCTGGGGCCAGCACATAAATGCAATCATAAGGAAGATATTGTGGTGCCTCTAACTTCTTAGAACATTAAGGAGGTTCAACATGTCACTCTAAAACACCCTAAACAATTTTGTGTTGAAAGCATCATAACTGGTTCCATCATGGTTGCAAGAATGTAAGAGGCAGCAGACAGGGGTGGACTAGCCTAATATATTCATCATGAGCACATCCCTCCCCACCATCAAAAGTATCTACATGAGGCTACACCTCGAGAAGGCAACATCTATCATCAAAGATCCACACTATCTGGTCCATGCAATCTTCTCACAGCTATTATCAGACAGGAGGTACAGAAGCCTGAAATCCCACACCACAAAGTTCAAAACCAATTACTTCCCTTCAACCATTTGGTTCTTAAACCAACTTGCACAATCCTAATCACTACCTACTAACTATATACAGCAGCAACAATATGACCACTTAGCACTACAAGACTTCCCTTTTTTAAATTCTAATTGTGCTCTTTCTGTATAATTTCTACAATTCATGTTTAATTTATGTTTCTTTTGTGAATGTTGTGACTCTAATTCTATCTAACTGTGACACCACTACATGTAAGCTTTTCATTGCACCTATGCATACAAATACTTGAGATAATGACAATAAACTTGACTTTGCTTTTGACTAACTAAAATTAAAATGAACTATTGGCACATATTTCTCAGGCCTAACACATATTTATTCATTGCTGGTGTACACATTTTGCACAGAATGTACAAATAGCTTTTAATCTACATTCCTTGCTCTTTAGTTGCAATGAACTTTTAATCTGAAAACCAAGAATAAGTGTGGGTATGTTCTGATAAGACATTTTGAGAGGTGATCTGTCATAAGAGTTTATAATAAAAGCTGGAGCAGATACAGTGCAACTATTTTCTGTACTGTGTGGTACAGCGTGGCAAGAAGAGGAGAGGGATTCAGTACAAGACTTCAACTGGCCCATTTTAGACCATAAGACCATATAGTGCATTATCAGGGAGCAAACTTTCACACAAAGTGTAGAAATCTGGAACTTTTGTCCAAAGTGCTGAGTCAACTGAAATGAAAGTATTGAGCTGGGTTTTGCAGCAAGTATACTAATGGATATTGGTTTGGCATACAGTTCACCAGGGTTAAATCAGTTGTAACCAATGGACCTCTGACTCTGAGATTGAACATGTGCATGTTAACTGACTCAATAAAAAGTCAGAAACACCGCTAAAGTACCCCTTCCAAGCCTTCAGCACCTATTATCAAAGTCTGGCTTACATTACATTAGAATTACATTAATGCTATTTCAAAAGATAGTGAAAATCAGTGTTGGTACAGTTGTAACGCTGATTTCTCTGTAATGAATATTTGCTCAACCCGGCAAACAAAGTAAGCTCCAGAGCCGAGCCAGAAAAGGTGGCTGCCTTTGTTATTGTACCAACATCTACATCAAGATCTCCCAAGGCTGTAGAATGATACTACTAAGGTTATAACAATGCCACTGAATTTAAGGCTTCAATAAATATCAGGATTTTATTGTAAATGGGTCACAGAAGAAAGCCATAAGTATTTGAGCACTGTGTACGTCAGCATTATTGCATTAAAATGTTGTTCTCAGTTAGGATACTTCAGAGCCAGTTGGATGATTTGTAACCAAACATTCCATATTTAGGAGAAGCAATTGTTACAAAGATCTTTCACTCATGCATTCAGATGCGAATATAAATTAAAATGTGCAACCCCCTTCACTACTGCTATGAAAGGTCAATGCCGCCCTTAATAAAAAAAACACCAGTTTAACTTACAGAGAGGGATAGGTAAAACAATGGGATGAACTATGATGGGGTGAGGCAAGAGAAACTGCTGATGAAGGGGGGAGGGGGAAGGGGTAGAGGGATAGAGGGGAATTGGGGTAGAGGGGTAGCAGGGAAGAGAGTAGAGGGGAGGGACAGAGGAGAAGGGGGAGGGGAGGGGGATAATATTTTAATTAGTTCCAGAAGTGGTCATCTTTGAACCTAAGTTGAATTTCATTATAATGGTGCGGAAGTCTCAGGAAGGTCAAAATGAGAGTGGGATGGAGAACTGAAGTTGTAGAAACTGACAACCTGACATTTCCCAATCAAAGATATTCCCTTTGTCCTTTCCATTCCTTGTCCACCCTCTCTACAAGATAAAACTGTTTCTCTCTTTCCCAGTTCTGATAAAGGTCTTCAATCTGGAACGTTAACTCTAATTTCTGACCTGCTAATTGTTTCAAGCATTTTCTGACGTGATTTTTTTCAACATCTCTTTATTGCTTTTTCAGAATGAAAACACATTAAATCATCCATAGGTTTGAAAGTGCAACGAAGTTAAAGAAAAGGGAAAAATAAAATACATAAGAAATCAAAAGGAAAAAAAGACAAAAAAGCAAACACCCCACCATTAAAAAAAGCAGTCAATTCAGTTTATTACTTTCATCATCTTGAATATTGTTCTCCAGAAACTTGAGGAAAATATCCCAATTTTCCTGAAATTTGCCAAGTTTGTTTTTTGTAATGTAGCTTATCTTTTCTAGAGCAAGATAAGAAGTTATTCCTTTCAGCCATTGTGAAAGTCTACTGGTTGTTGGTTTCTTCCATAAATAGACTATGCAGTGTTTGGCTTCCAAAAAACAAATATTAAGCAGAGACCTTACATTTTTGGAGGCTACAAAGTTCTTTGGATAAATGTTCAGAATACATAATTTAGGATCACGGGGCACCTTTTTTCCAATAACTTGACTAATCAAATCTAGCACCTTCTTCTAGAAGCAGATTAGCTGGGGGCACTCCCACATACAATGGAACAGAGACCCCCTTTTGGTGATTACACTTAATGCATGTGTCTGGAATGTTGGGGTTAAAGTGATGCAACCTGATTGGAGTAATGTACTGTCTGGTTATCCATTTGTATTGTAGTAATTTAGAATGAGTATTTACTGATTGGGTTTGAACTAAGGAACAAGCTTCTGACCACTCTTTTTCTGACAAATTCTCATGCAAATTAGTTCTCCATGCCTTTACTATGTTGTTAGATGACTCTTTACATTTACTTGCATTCAAATTGTATAATACAGACACATATCCCCTAGCTTCAGATAATTTCAGAGTGATGTCTTCTAGGGAAGATAAAGGAGGGAGCTTCAAACTGTAACCTTGCCCAGACATAATAAAACTTCTCAACTGAAGGTATTTAAAAAAGTGTTTGGTTGGAATTCCATATGTGGCCTTGAGTTCTTCAAATTACATAAATGTATTGCCATTATAAAGATTAGACACCTTAGCTATGCCTCGGGTCGACCAAGTTTTAAAGCCAGGGTCTGCTCTGCCAGGCTGGAGCTATCATTACCAAAGACAGGAGTGAACTGGGATAACTGTGATGCCTCTCCCAAAGACGCGAGAGTATCATGCCAAACCATTATTGTATTTCCTAAGAAGGGGTTTTTAGTTTGTTTGACTAGTTTTTTTCTTATCTGCTGAAAATGTCTATGTATATATATAATTCTAGAGGGATATTGATTGACTGGGATTCCATTGAGACCCAAGTAAGGGAGTGATCCTTAACAAAGTAAAACATTCCTTATCTAATTCGGGCCGCCCAGAAATACCATATAAAATTTGGTAACTGTAAGCCACCTCTATCATATGGCAGATACAACAGGGAAAGCCTGAGTCTTGGACGTCTATTATCCCAGATGAAATCAGAAAAAAAAAATTCTTTAATAAATAAAAGAAAGAATATGGGGAGGGGGACACACGAGGAAATCTGCAAATGCTGGAAATTCAAGCAACACACACAGGACTCAGACAAAGGGTTTCGGCTGGAAACGTCGACAGCACTTCTCCCTATAGATGCTGCCTGGCTTGCTGCATTCCACCAGCATTTTGTGTGTGTTATATGGAGAGGAAGTGGGATAGATTGGGAAAGGTACAGAAACTTCAGTAAAATTGATATGAGCAATTTTGTCCATCTGTTTATAAGCTGAATAACTGAGACTGTGAGAGGGTTATAATTAATTGGGATAATTTTATCAATAGTAGGAGTAATTTTAACACCCAGATAAGTAAAACCCTGTTCTGACACCATAAACGGAGTTTGAAGTGGGGGATTGAGTCTCTCATCTTTATCCATGAATAATATTGCAGATTTGTTGTTGTTTATTTTATAGCCTGCAAAAGTACCAAAAGTACTTATCAAGTCAATTAAGGCAGGTAATGTTTGTTTCAAGTTGGAGCAAAACAAAATTACGTCATCTGCGTACAGGGCTATGCGATGTTCTATATCTCCTATAGAATATTCTTGCTATGTTAGCCTGTTTTCAAATTGCCATAGCAAGTGGCTCAATGGCCAGGATAAACAGGAGGGGAGACTTGTTCTTGTTCCCCTTTGGAGTTTGAAAGGTGCTGAAAAAAGCCCATTAGTTAAAATTTCAGCCTGTGGGTTAGAACAAAGCTGTATCAACCGTAGAAATTTTCCCCCTATACCAAATCTTCCTAAAACTTTAAATAATCACTGCCACTCCACTCCGTTGAAGGCTTTCTCGGCATCCAATGACATAAAGGTGCTATCAGAGCTTCCAGATTTTTCATAAAGTATACTAAGCACTCTTCAAATGTTGTGGAAGACCTGCCTTCCCTTAACAAATCCATTTTGGTCAGGATGGACCATTTTTGGCAAGAGTGGCTCCAGCCTCCTAGTTAATACCTTACAGAGAATTTTGAGATCATTGTTCAGAAGTGAGATTGGCCAATAAGATCAACGTGGGGACAGTGGTTTTCCAGGTTTTAACAGTAGTGTAATTGCTGCCAGATTAAGGGGTGGGGGGAAGGGATCCAGTGTCAAATGACTCCTGATATATATCAAGCAAAGAAGGTTTTAATTTGGTCTTAAAGATTTTACATATTTCAATCAGAATTCCTTCGGGCCCAGGAGTTTTCCCTCCCTTCATATTAGTTATAGCTTCAGACAATTCCTTAGTCTCTAAGGCGGGGGTCGGCAACCCGCGGCTCCGGAGCCACATGTGGCTCTTTTACGTCTGTGCTGCGGCTCCCTGTTACTTTGGGAAATAATTGGTTGTGGCGACCCTTTTCCTGGCACATCCGAACCGACTCACAATTAGATAGCCTACGGGGGTTTGCGAGCACAGAGCTTTGGAGCCTCTGCGCCATGGGGGGCAGGTTGAGGGAGGCTTAAAAGTGAGGCTGAAGATTTCGAATAAAGTTTTATCCTTCGACTGCAGTTACCGACTCCGTGTCGTAATTTTAGCGCTGCGTGTAGCACACCGCTACATGGTCAGTATTTAATTAAAATGTATTTTATGTTAGTTTGTTAGTTTTTGAAATGTAAATCTAAATTTGAAGATTATGGTGATCTTGTACAATCTAAATAAGATGTGTGGCGACCCATTTCCTGACACATCCGAACCGGCTCACAATTAGCCAGCGTTCAGGCTAAGGGAGATAGCCTACGGGGGTTTGTGAGTACGTGTCTTTTGCAGCATCCGCGCCCATGGGGGGCGGGTTGAGGGAGGCTTAAAAGCAAGGCTGTTTAGTTCGAATAAAGCTATCTTTGACTGCAGTTTACTGACTGCGTGTAGCAACCGCTACGTGTTTTTATCGCTGGCTGTCCAGAGGGGAGGTGCTGAAACGCTTTGTCGTGTGTCTGGAAGAAGTGAAAACTTTCCTGGGCAGCAAAGGGCTCAACTTTCCTGAACTGGAACAGCCAGAGTGGCTGGAAAAGCTACACTTCATGGTAGACATGACAGCGCACCTGAACACGCTGAACACAGCTCTTCAACGGGGTAAGGACGTACAGCCCTGCACATGTTGGAGGATGTTTTGGCATTCGAGCGCAAGTTGACGTTGCTTGCCAGAGATTTACAGAAAGGCACATTGTCTCACTTGCCCAATTTGAGAGAGTTCAAACAATGTCACGACATGATAATTTCGGAGTATTTACATTCTGCAATCATCGCAATGCAAACATCGTTTGGGAAACGCTTCTGTGAGTTCAGAGAGGAAAAAAACACATTATCCTTCCCGGTCACTCCCCTAAGCATCGATCCATCCCTACTGAATACGACTGCATTGTCAGGTGTGAGTCAACCTGAACAACTATGATAAATATTTTAATTGCCTATTATTTTACGTATATTCATATGTTTTCATTGTTCAGTGAAATAGTCCTTTTATTTTTCAGGCTGACAGCTGGCTGATGTTATTTTTGATTTGCTGCTGGCGGCAAATTTAAGTTTGGCGTTTTTCATAAATACAAGAAGGACTCAAATAGACGTTGAGTATTTTACTTAAAAGTAACCTTTAACCTAACGTCTTTTTTTCGGAGTTCAAAATGTTTCTGTTGCATGCAGAAATGTAATTTCGTTTTCTCTGCAGGAGTTCATCAATTTCATAAATGCAACACATTATAGTTTGTTTATACATAGCATAAAGGCAAAACAAAACGTTGTATGCAGTGTTATTTCATTTTAAATGTCAAACGGGTTTTGCGGCTCCCAGTGTTTTCTTTTCTGTGGGAAACGGGTCCAAGTGGCTCTTTCAGTGGTAAAGGTTGCTGACCCCTGCTCTAAGGTAAACTTCAGCGAGGACAAGGACGTTTCATCCAGGGGTGTAAATTCTATCAAGTCGAGAAATTCCTTTTGTATTTGTGAAGCTGAATCTGGATATTCTGAACTATACAGATTGTGGTAAAATCTCAAAAAGATATTGTTTATTTCTTTTGGGTCGGCAGTTGTCACCCCCCTCATCTGATTGTGTGGAGTTTATTGCCCTTTCAGTTTGTACCTGTTTGATGCACCAGGCCAAGAGTTTACCAGCCTTTTCACCCTGCTCAAAATAGCATTGCTTCAGTCTCATCAAACTTTTTGTTGCCTTATTAATGGACAATACATTATACTTAGCTCTCAGTTTGTTAAGTTCTGCAAAGAGCTGCTGAGAGGGATTTTGAAATATTTCAGATTCAGTCTCTTTTATTCTTTTTTCAAGCTGTTCTATTTCCAAACTAAAAGATTATGTTTAAAGCTGGTAAAGCTGATCATCTGACCTCTTAGAAAGTCTTTAAAGGCTTCCCACCTTATAGCAGCAGATATCTGGTCCATATTATTTCCAAAATAGTAGTCTATCCGTTCTCCAATAAACTCAATAAATTCTGGATCCCTAAGCCAAATCGTCTGAAGCCGCCATCTTGGAGAGTAATGTAAAGCATTAGGCAGGTGCAAGATAAATGAAACTGGGGTGTGATCTGAGATTATTATGCTATTGTACCAGCGGCTTATAATTGTGGATATTAAAGCAGCTGAAACTAAGTAATAATCAATTCTGGAAAAGGTCTGGCAAGTGCTAGAATAGCAGGAAAAAGTTTATCCGGGTACTTCCTTTTCCACACACCAGCTAAATTAAAGTCTTTAGCACATTGCAATAACTCTTTTCTTGTGTGATGGTGAAAGGTATCTATCCCATTAGATCTGTCTAGTTCAGGTTGAAGTGCACAATTGAAATCACCACCTAGAATAAATGGCCTGGCAGAGCAGCTAATGATAAAAACAGATGTCTGAAAAGAGCTGGATTGTTCCCATACGCATTGACCAAATTAAGCCTGACTGAGAAAATTTCACATTGAATAACAAGGTATCTGCCAGATTGGTCTTCAGTAACATTAACAAGGTGGAAAGGCACCGACTTAAGTATAAGGGTAATTACCCCCACCCACCCCCGTGAGTGTGTTCTGAAAGAGGCTGAGAAAACCTGTCCCAGCCATCTCCTCCTTACTCTAACCACATCCTCGGGGTTAAATGGGTCTCCTGCAAAAAAACTATTTTGGCTTTTAACTGCCTTATCCATCTCCTAACTTGCTTTAACTTGACAAGTTTATTTAATCCTCTTACATTCCAAGAGGTAAACTGAAGTTTGCAGGGCATAGGCTATTAGTTATAATTTCAATCATGTTTAGCTGAATTGATTTAAAATGACTGCTAACTGAAATTACAACGTAACAAAAAAACAGTAAAAACCAGTAAATAGTAACTAGAACACTGTAAACATAACTTAGTGTACTCCCCGAACTTAAATACACCCACCCACCCTACGATGAACACCTCCTGACGGCCCCGAAAGCAAGCCTAATTATGGAGTTTAACTGGTCCTCCCACGCTGTCGTCACGGTGAGGAACAGCATGCTCAACAGCCAGAACAGAGCCCCAACATTATTAGTAGTAGAGAATATTACAATTGTAGTTACAGTGCCACTATTCAAGCAAAAGTCAAAAAACTGCTGTACTGTCCCACTTGCCCGCAGCCTCCAAGTTGTAGTCATTCAGCTCCTGCACAAATTTCTCCGCTGCCGGTACACTGTCAAAAGTGTGGCATTTTCTTTTGTAGGTCACCAGCAGTTCAGCAGGGTGAAGTATCCCATACTGTAGGTCCAGGATGGAAAAAGAGGCTAACTCTTTCTTCTCTGGTTCGGCAGAGACGTCAGGGAAAAACATGATTCTCTGATTGTTGAGACGTACAGGTTCTCTCAGCCTGGCACCCTTCATAACCCGGATCTTGTCCACATAGTTCAGTAGCTTCATTATCACTGCCCTGGGTCCCTTAGCCAACTGTGCTTCAACTTCGTTAGCCCTGCCACTTTTGTGGATTCTCTGTCAGCAGGGGCCCAGGGAAGTTTTCAGCAGCAAGCACCTCAGGGATCCATTTTTCCAAAAAAATAGACCATATCAGTCCCTTCCACCCTCTCCGGGAGACCCACCAGGCGAAGGTTAGAACAGTGGCTATGATTTTCCAAGTTGTCCACTTGAAGCGCTAATGCCTCCATAGCTGCTTTCATGGTTGTATTCTGATTACGAAGAGAGGTGATGTCATCTTGATTAGTGCTCATTCTATCTTCGGCTTCTGTAATGCACACTGTGACAGCTTTCAGATCAGCTTGTACTCCTTGTATAGCGTTTAGTAGCCCATCAAATCTCAACACAAAGTCATCTTCCATTGCTTGAATAGCATTTAGGATTTGGTTCGGACCTGCTGCCATGCTAGCATCTGTTGCCTCTTTATCACCAGCGTTGTCATTAGCTTGCACCGCATGGCTGCAGGTGAAGTCCAATTTCAAAAACTTTTGCATCTACTTTGTTGGTTTCGGTGGCATTAAGGCTATCACTCAGTTTCCAATCAGACAAACTGGAGCTGTTCAGGTAATTCAAAGTTGTTTCTTTGAGTAATTTCAAAGCTTTTCGGAGGAACTCTGACCCACGTCTGCTCAGTCTTTATTGACAAAAAGCATATACAGTCAAAGCAGGTAGGTGAAATTAAGACACAGAAATGCTGTGAATAGCAGAACAGGTTCAAAGGACTACCACTGGTGAAATCAAGGGTTATGTTAATTGCATAGGAAAATAGATGCCAAAAAGCTCTATGATTTTATTGAATGACAGATCAGGCTTGATATGCTGTGCACCCTATACCTGCCAGTATTTCTTATGTTTATATGTTCTGGTACTTGTTCTAGATAATTTATCAGTGAGTACAGTGGATTCTGGTTAGTTAGGACACATTAGGAACAGTACATTTGGCCCAATTAACCAAAGTTTCATAGAAGTAGTTAAAAAGGCATAAAAAAGACGAGTAACTGAGTAACAAGTTATGTATTTAAATGAAATAAAGAACAAATTAGAACACTAACAACGTTACTACAGTACTATAAAACTGTGTATTAGTTCCTAATTGTTATCGACAAAGGAATTCATCCAGTGAGGACTGCAGTGTATGGGGTATCCTGGGAGGGGCAGCACCTCCTACGAAGAGCTGGTCATGTCCATTCCGGGGCAGCTCTCTCACGTTTGGTTCCCACCAGACACTCAGTTCTCACCTGTGGCACCAAGTAGCTACTTGTATGCGACAGTGACCACACCCCAGTACATCGCTTCAGCAGGCAGGATAAAACAGCCGAGTGTAACCAGCAGACCTCATTGCTGGTGAAATAGAAACATGCCTGTCCTAGCATTTAAAGTCAATTCTGGCATACTGGGCAGATGAGGTTAACAGTGAGATCCAAAGGCCCAAAAGGGAGTTGTACAATGCTTCATGGAGAGCAAAAGGCATGATGAAGCATAGAAGAAGCCATGGTTATGTACTGCAACCAAGGAAAACCCCAGTCTATGACAGCTGCTCATACCACTGGGCCTGGACTTCCAAGGTTGCGAGTGGAACTGTCCCAGTGCAATGCCTTTTCCATTTTAAAAATGAACATTAGCATAGTCACATAATGTAGATAATGGACTGCCTTCATATAACATTTTCAATGATTGCATCCTCCAAATCTTCATTTTCATTGTAACATTCAAAGTGATTGATGATACCTTCAAATTCTGAACTGAATTGTCTCCATTCACATTCCTCCAACAAGCACAGCAGTCCAGGATTACATGCAAGAACATTCAAACATGGGCTGATTAATGAGAGGTAAATTCGGTGCCACAAGAATGCCAAGCAGGCATAATCTCCAAAAAGGGTGTTCATCCAGACCATCCTTAATGTTGAATGTCATTACCATGGCTGATTTCATCACCATCAATATCTGATTCATCACCAATGATCAGAAACATATCTGGGCTAGATATATTAATACTATTGCTGTTTGAAGCAGTTCAAGGGCTGGGTATTCTACTGTGAGTGCCTCTCATCCACACCCAAAACTTTTCCACCATTTACAAGGCACAAGCCAGCAATGGGATAGAATACACTACACTTGCCTGGATAAGTGTAGCTTCAAAACACATTGAAGTCTTGACATCAGTCAGGATAAAGCAACTCACCCAGTAATCTAAGTACTAACTCCCTCTGCTACCAATACACAGCAATTGTGTATCATCCATAAAATGTACAATTACTTCATTAAGTTACCCCAACAGCACCTTCCAAATCAGCGTATTCCGCCACTAAAAAGAATGACAACAGATACCAGAAGTACCCCCTACCCACGCCATTAGGTTACCTTCCAAGTCATACATCATTCTAATTGGAAATAAACTGTTGTTCATTCATCAATACTAGATCTAAGTCCTGGAACTCCCTCCCAAGAGTGTATCAGAGTATTTTCATCCACAGAAGTGTAGCAGATCCAGACGACGGCTTTGCAAGAACTTAAGGGTAGTTATGAATAGTCATGAAGACCTTAAGAGTAGCAATATGTACAACTTAATAAAACAAATAAATAAATAGGTCAAACAATGCTAACTTGCCAACAATCCTATCACTGCCACTCAACTTGGATACCAAGAACCTCATCTTGCTCCAGACCTTTTTCTGAAACAGACATAAGAATTGAATTCCAGCAGTAGATGAAAATTACTTCCCTACATTTCAAGACTTATATAGCACATAAGTAAAACAGCTCATTCAACTGACACCCAAATCACCTCCTTAAAAATGCAATCACTCCACTATTCATGCACTGTGGCTGAAGGGTGCGTCTTCCACAAGACACCTTTTTGACAACACCACCCAGACTTACAAATTCTCCCAGTTGGAGCATAGAAGGTTGAGGGGGGACTTGATAGAGGTATTTAAAATTATGAGGGGGATAGATAGAGTTGACGTGGATAGGCTCTTTCCATTGAGAATAGGGGAGATTCAAACAAGAGGACATGAGTTGAGTTAAGGGGCAAAAGTTTAGGGGTAACATGAGGGGCAGCTTCTTTACTCAGAGGTTGGTAGCTGTGTGGAATAAGCTTCCAGCAGAAGTGTTAGAGGCAGGTTTGATTTTGTCATTTAAAAAAAAAATTGAATAGGTATATGGACAGGAAAGGAATGGAGGGTTATGGGCTGAGTGCAGGTCAGTGGGACAAGGTGAGAGTAAGCGTTCAGCACGGACTAGAAAGGCCGAGATGGCCTGTTTCCATGCTGTAATTGTTATATGGTTACATATGGTTATATGGAGGGTAAAATAGCACCTACAAGTTCTCCTCCAATAAACTGCCATTCTGTAAACATCTGTAGTCAAAATATAGAAGCTTCCTATTTTTGGGGACTTCAAGAGTATCATTATGACAAAGAATGTTCCACTTTAAAAAAAAGACAATTCATCAACTCAAAGTTCAATTATCATTGAAACAAAAGAGGTCAGGCCATCACCCCCAGTCTCCCACTCTTTACCAACTGTTCAGCAAATTATTGTCTCTCTTGTATAAAATCAAGTAGACAGCAGATGTTGGTTATCTGAGACACCGCTTATCACATTCTCTTTTTAAAAGCACTGTTTATGTTACCATCACTCTACAGCCAGTAAATTCTACATCCTAATCACTCTCTGAGTAAAAAATTCTCACACTCCATTTAAATATTTTGCCCCAAATTTTGTAACACTATTCCTGATCTTTAAACTATCTAGTAATGTTAAAAAAGTTCCCCTTGTTTATCTTTTCTAACCCAATCAAGATCTTGCACCCCTCCCAACATTCCTTAGTTTCAAGGCAAACAACCTCTCAGTTCTCCAATTTAATCCTGAGGTGGAAATCCCTTAATTCTAAAACCATTCTAGTAAAGGCTTTTTGTTATCTCTGGTGGGCTTCCACATCATTCCTATTGTGCCTTGACTAGAACTGGATACATTACTCCATTCAAAACCAGAAAACATAAGTTCAGTGCAACTTCCATACTTGGCTTGTTAACAAATTCTTAGATCTCATACGCTTCAATAGCCATTCTTCAAACATCTCGTTCAACTTTCAAGCATTTTTGAACATACAAACATCCAATCTAAGTCATCTTGGTATCTCTCACTACCTTCCTCTTGTATGCCACTGTTTTTATCAAGGTTAGCATTAACTGCAATTTGGAAATTTTACCCTGTTTGCTCATGTCTAAGATATAAAAGAATGTGGTTCCAGCATTAATCCTGAGAGACAATACTCTCCATCATCATCCAATCAGAAAAATAAGTGCCACTCTTTTGTTTTCTGCCTTGCACCAATTTCCTGACCACACCACTAATAGCCCTTTAATTCAGAGATCTCAAATTTGTGAACAAGCCTCTTGTGATCTTCGATCAAACACTTTCTGAAAAACCATCTACTACAATCTTTTCACCAGCCTTCTCTATTACCACATTAAGTAATTAAATATTTAGTCAATCACACTTTGCTTTTAACATCTTAATGTTGACTCTGCTTCTTCAAATGAAACTTCTGACTTAGAATTAGAATTCTCTCTAAATTTTTTGAGGCTTTTGCACAACACAGGCTAAACAGGTTGCAAGGCTTTTTTGAACAAAGTTGTGATAAAGACTATTTTCCAACCTAGTCTCCTTGATTGAACAATAGTTGCTCAACATGCTGGCAATCTCACATGCCATAAATGAATAAAAACCATGGGTTTATTTGTATAAAGAAACAACAGAGCAGAACATCCTAGGATTATTTCAATCTTTCAACATTATCTTTACACTTAATGGCTGCTGTTGTGAAAATATCTACTGCAGCAGTTAATTGATACTGACCAACAGTCAGATTTTCACTGGGATCTCACCAAAGTGCATAACTCTTAGAAAAAACAAAGCTATTGGCAAAATCATTGAATGTCTTCAAGCACCAAAGTTTAAATGATCAATAACTTTTTAAAAAAGACCTTACATTTCTATGGTAAATTATCATGCTCTTCAGAGATTTGAAATGTATTGGAAACAGCTATTTATTTTAACACAAGGTCAGAACAGCTAACATACAACTTAGCATAGACTCAGAGACAGAGAAAAGATAAATAACTAAATGTTTGAGCTAAGTATTGGAGAGACAAAATATTTATAAAGTAACTGAAGATCGCTGGCTATTTTGGAGTCATGAAAATAATAATTCTTCTTTCAAACATTATATCTATCACAAAGCTAGACAATGCTTCGGCATTGCACCTCCAGTTATAATCTGATTAGAATGGAGAATTGCAATGGTATTGCTTGGAACGTGATACTGGAGTGCTGCTGAGATTGGTGCTGGGTTCGTTGTTGTTTGTCATTTGTATCAGCAATCTGGATGTTAATGTGGTTAACTGGATCAGCAAATTTAGAGAAGACACCCATCAGCGAGGAAATGATCAAAACTTGCAGTGGGATCTGGACCAGCTAGAAAAATGGGCTAAAAAATGGCAGATGGAATTTAATGCAGCCAAGTGCAAGATCTGCAAAGGGATCTGGGAATACAACTCCATAATCTGTTATAAGTGGCATCACAGGTAGACAGGGTCATAAAGAAAGCTTTTGGCATATTAACCTTCATAAATCAATGTAGTGAGCACAGGAGAGGGGATGTTATGTTGAAGTTGTGTTGAAGACATTGATGAGGCCTAATTTGGACTGTGATGTTCAGCCACCTATCTATAGGAAAGATGTAAATAAGAGTACAGAGAAAATTTACAAGGATGTTGTTGGGTCTGGAGGATCGGAGTTATATGGAAAGACTAAATAGATTAGGACTTTATTCCTTGGAACGTTAGAGGACTGAGGAGATTTGATAGAGGTGCACAAAATTATGAGGGGTATAGATAGGGTAAATGCAAGCAGCCTTTTTCCACAGAGGTTGGGTGGGACAACTAAAGGTCATAGGTTAAGGGTGAAAGGTGAAAAGTTTAAGGGGAAATTGAGGAGAAATAAGGAGAAACTTCTTCACTCAGAGGGTCATGAGAGTGTGGAACAAGCTGCCAGCGCAAGTGGTGCATGCGAGTTCAATTTGAACTTGCAAGTTTGGATAGGTACATGGACGGTAGGGGTTTGAAGGGCAGTGGTCCTGGTGCAGGTCAATGGGAGTAGGCAGTGTAAATGGTTGAGCACAGACTAGATGGGCTGAAAGGTCTGTTTCTATGCTGACCTTTTCTATGACTCTATGACCAATGGAATATTTCAGCTATAAGAACTAGACTGGCTGGGTTTGTTTTCCTTGGAGAAAAGAAAGTTGAAAAGAGATCTGAGGTACAAAAAATTATCAGAGCTATTGATAGGGTAGACTGTGAGACACTTTTCCTCTTAGCAAATGTGTCTATAACCAGGGTGCATAGATTTAAGGCAAGAGATAGGAGATTTGAGGGAACATTATATTCTTCACTCAGGGAAATAGTTGAAATTAGCAATAACCTAATGGCAGATCAGAATCAGCATCAGATTTGTTATCACTGACACATGATATGAAATTTGTTGTTTTGTAGCAGCAATACAGTGCAAATACATAAAATTGCAAAAATAAATATAGTGTAAAAAAGGAATAATAAGGTAGAGTTCATGGACTATTCAGAAATATGATTGTGGAGGAGAAGGAGCTGTTCCAAAGTTATTGAATAAAGGTCTTCAGGATCATTTACCTCTTCCCTCATGTTAGTAATGAGAAGAGAGCACGTCTCAGATGGTGAGAGTTCTTAGTAATGGATGCCATCGTCTTGAGGCACCACCTCTTGAAGATGCCCTTGACGGTGGAAAGAGTGATGCCTATGATGGAGCTGGCTGAATGTCTAATCCTCTGCAGCCTCTTACAATCCTGTGCATTAGAGGCTCCATAACAAGCTGTGGTGTAACCAGTCAGAATGCTCTCTATGGTGCATCTGAAGAAATTTGCAAGTCTTTACTCACATACCAAATCTTTTCAAATTCCTAATAAAGTAGAGTGGTTGTTGTGCCTTATTCATGATTCCATCAATGTGTTGAGTCCAAGATAGATTCTACAGCACTTAATAAGCATTAAAACATGCATGTGTTGAAATGCCAAGATTTATGTGGTACTGAAGACTATGAACCAAGTGCTGAGATAGGGGATTAGTATTAACAGATGTTGGCATACAGATGATGGTGTAAGGGTTCTGTTTCCAGGCTATTCTACAGTAAGACTACAAGAGGATGAACCTTGGGCTTTTGAATTTGAAAAGAATTCTGTCTAGCTAGCACAATGGTAACAAGTTAATTTCTACTTTACAACTCAGCATCTATATGAGCCATGACGGAAAATACAAAAATTAGTTTTACAATTGACAATATGGACCCTACCTGTTCTGAAACATGTAAAATTAGTAATGAGGTTGCATCAATGTTCTGTGGTAATACTACGAAAATGTATTAAAGTCAACCAACTCGATACAAAATCCATGTAGCTTCAACTGAGACTAAAGTAGAACCAGACATGGATTTTATTTTTTTGTGGAAATAATATTATCATACTATGCATAATAATATAATTATTTAAAATTTAATACCAATAGTCATGTTCAGTAAGCTAGATTGTGTCTGGGATGTTAAAAATTATTCAAAGTTACATATATACCAATACAATCCAACCAAATCATTATACAAAATACTATTCATGGTCCCACTATATTGTCTATGAAATAAGGTAAATAAAGGAATAGTCAAAATATATACACCAATATCAATTAAAAACGTCTTTTCAGTGTTGATCCTGAACTTCCTCAAGGCTATTAAAACGCTTTCACGTCATGATGAGCACATAATCAATTTCTACATGTTTAGCTGCCAAGATCAATAAGTTGTACTCTTAATACAAAAATTCCTAGTGATAGATGGTATATTGATAAAACAATGAAAATAAATTGCTAGTAATTTATTTTATTAAAAGTAACCTTTTAATTTTAACTTCATTGGTAACAGTCTTTCATACAGTGGATTCAGGCGGACTTGCCAACAAGTATGGTAAGTTTTCATACAACTCTGGGGAAAATACAGATTTTCGTATATGGGTAACCAAAACAAGGTTTGGCTCCTTTCTACCTGAATAACAGATCATAGTCTAGATGTTCCTTCTATCAACTAAAATGCTAACAGTATGTACCTAAGCGAACAACAAGTAAATTCACTGATGAGATGCCCCTGGCAACACGGTGAAGGGGGATGGACACAACTCCGTGGTAGTCCGGCAAGCACACCAGAACAACTCCCATTCCCTCCAAGGAGAGCTCGGAGAGCAACCAACCCACTGTGGGGTCTCACTCTACCCTGACGCTAGCAAGGAGCCAGGGCTGGGACACATGGTGCCGGCCCTGGTACCTCAGTCGCCTCACCTCCGCTCCAGTACCTGGACGATTCTCTGCTTCATCCACCTGACGTCCCGCGGCGCGTTATCGTCGAACGACATGAAGACCACATGGCTGTCGTTGGGCAGTGCGTGGAGCAGGGGGGCGAGCGCCGAATCGGAGGCCCACATGCACTCCAGGAAGCCCGATTTGTTGGTGAAGGCCTGGAAGGTGAACGACACCGGGCTGTGTTGCTGGCTCGGCGGGAAGGTCAGTGGCCCGTCTAGCGTGTCGACCGTGAAGTGTGGTGCATTCATGCCGGGCTCGGGCTGCCAGTCATGCCGCAAGCCGGGCCCCGACGCTGGGCTGTGGCCAGCTCCGGAGCCCGAGACCACGTCGGCCGGTGGCAGGACCAGGTCGTAGTTCGAGTCCAGCACCATCCGCTCCTTCAGCTGCCATAGATTCTCGCATCTCGCCCCATCGGGTCCATGACAAGACTCCGGTGGGGGGACAGCTCCTTTGCTCGATAGGCCGAGGCAAACGCCGAGGAGCAAAACAAGCCGGCAGCCCCTGATTACGGCACCGAATCGCTGGCGCATCGCCCCCGATACCACAGGCTTGTCCCGGACAGCGCTCAATGGAGTCGAAACACTCCTGCACCCAGCTAGGGATCTGACCTCCGGAGGACTGGTTAACGAATACACTTCTGCTTTTGGTTTCGCTTATCTTATTTTTAGTTTTCAAGTTCCCAAACTGCTATACAATTCTCAATGTTCAAATGTTATGTTTCTACTGCCGCCAAGGGATTCACAACCAATCCAGTTCCATTTCAGACATCTGAACCGGAGTGTTTTGAGTTGAAAATAGTAACTTCTGAGTGTTTAACTTTTTTAAAAAAGTTCTGTAACTCTGAAAACTAAAAAGGAGATTACAGATGAAGGAATTTTTTTTTAAAGCAGAATATGAGTGTGCACCAATCTTGTGTTGGTGCACAAAATGAGAGTGGCAAGGACAATATTTCATTATCTTCTTGAACTGTGGTAATTGGATATAGTAGTGTTTCAATACACATTGTGTTTGCTCTTATACTGAGAACCAAGTGATTTTTGCTAAAGAAGCTTTGCTGATGCATACAGTGCATCATGGTATATTAGATACTATGCTTTGCTGCCATAATAAATGATAATGCAGAGATTGAATGTTTAAGTTATATATGAAGGGAATTGTCAGCTGCAATGTCAACTTGTGTATTGTTGATCGTGGAGTTTATACCATAATAAGCCTGTTAGATAAATTTAGGAAGTTAATCATAAAATTGCTGGTGCAAAAGGAAGCAATTTCCAAATTGAAAGTGCGCTTTTTGACCTAATTCCATTTCACTAATTCTATGGACGTGTTAATGTCTAGATCAGTTGCATTCTTTGTATGCTGTGATGATTGGACTGGCACATTTATGGCGTCACTGATGTTTTATCACCCTATCTACCCATGCTGCCACCTTCAGGGATCTTTTGACTTGTACAGCAAAATTCTTAAATCTTCCCTGTTGTCCTATTATTAATTATGCATGCCCAAAATGCAGCATTTTGCACTTACTGAGATTAAATTGTTTGACCTGACTTCTGAGCTGATCAGTATCTTTCTGCAGCCTGAGGCTATGCTCCTTACTGTCCAATATAAGTAATTTATGTGTCATCCACAAATTTACTCTTGGCTCAGGTATTCTAAGTGTCAGGTTGCAAAAGAAAACCATTTATTTGCCCTTCATAGACACAAGAGACTGCAGATGCTGAAAATATTGGAAAAAAAACAATGCTGAGATAATTTAGCAACTCAAGCAGCATCTATGAAGAGAAATAAACGGTTGACATTTTGAAGGGGGCAGGAGCCACAATAAGGAAGTGGGGGAGGGGAAGAAGTACAAGCTGGCACTGATATGTGAAACCAGGTGAGGGGGAAGGGGATGATATGAGAAGCTGGGAGGTGATAGTGGGAGGCATTGAAAAGAGCAGCACTTGTTTCTTACGAGTTTCATTTGGGCCAATAAAAAGCTAAATTTAATCAGAAATGAGAAAATCTACAAATTCAAGCAACACACAAAAAATGCAGGAGCTCAGTAAGCCAGACAGCATCTATGGAAAAACGAGTACAGTCGATGTTTCAGGCCGAGACCCTTCAGTAGGAAGGCCCTGCTGAAGGGCATTGGCCCAAAACACCGACTGCACTCTTTTCATTGATGTTGTCTGGCTTGCTGAGTTCTGCCAGCATTTTGTGTGTATTGCTAGGTTTAATCAGAGCATTTATTGCAGGAGTGGACAGGGTTAGAGTGAAAAACAGCCTTGGCTCAGAATGCTTCAGTAAGAAGAGGTGGAAGCTAAGGCATGTTTCTGGGAAGTTTTTCTTTATTATTGGACAGGTAGACCGCAGGATGCATTAGCAGCAGGGGCTCATCTCTCCGTCAAGTGTTTCTCGTGTCCTCGTCGACCGAAGCCTGTT